>NC_092431.1:2040270-2297114 GCF_036169615.1 Heliangelus exortis
TATCCAGAAGGGTCAGACCAGACGATCCTTGAGGTCCTTTCCAACCTGGCATTCTGTGATTATATTTGAATTTAGATTAGAAAAGTTTGCTTCTGTCCTGATGGTCTTCAAAGCTTCTGTGCTGCTGGTTGTCATCTCCAGGCCTGTCCCCTTGGTGTGGACTGGTTCTCCCTCAGCCTGTGAACCATTTATGGGGAACAGACAATTTTTACCTTAATGTGTGATGTTTGCAGAATTTGGGGTGTTTTTTTCTCTCGGTGCCAATACACCCTGGTCCCTCCTTACCCAAATTATTGTCCCCAAAAAGCTGGAGAAGTGCTTGGAAGTTTATCCAGGGCTGGATAACTCAGAGGTGCTTCAGCTTTCTCACCTGGGGGGTTGTTGGGAGTTCAGTTTTACAGCTGGGTTTGGGTTGTTTTTTTTTTAGGGGGGGGAGGTTGGAAGGAAGCAGTGATGCAAGGTTTTAGTCCTGGTTTACACTGCTCAGCCAGAGCCTCCTTGTTTTGAAATATCTGTGGCTTTTTAGGCAGTTGCCACTCTGTGAGAATTCTGCACCCCAGAAGGTCCCTGTCTGGTGGCTCCCCTGCCTTTCCTTGGCAATGTGAACACTTTGGGTTTGTGTAAATCAACCCAGCCAGAACCCAGGAGTTGGGATTTTTAGATGGGATTTTATGGCATCCCTGTTGGTGTAGGGTATCTGTGAACTTGGAGTGCCTGGAGTAAAGCTGTAGTAAATCATTTCAAGGCTGCAAACAGTTGGTAAAGCAAGCTTTCTTTTTATGTGGAGCCAGTGGGAATACAAAGCTGGCTTTGGTTTTAAAAGCCAAATGATCCCAAAGAGAAGCTTTCCATGTTGTCCTAAGAGAAAAAGGAAAGTGTCAGTGGACAGGCTGAAGTTTCCTGCAGAAGGGAGTGTGGGGTTAGCTGCAAAGTTGGATTTTACTCCAGAGTTACCAGGCTTAGCCTGGCACTGGTTGGTTTTTTTTGTTGTTGTTTGGTTGGTTTTGTTTTTTGTGGGGGGTTTTTTTGTTTGGTTGGTTTTTTGTTTGTTTGGGTTTTTTTGGGGGGTTTTTTTGTTTCCTTTATAAGACTAAAACTTTAAACCTTTCCATTGCAGAACTAATTAATTCCTGAAGACAGGTGCTGAATGCCATTACCTAGGGAGAAAGTTGTTGGGCTTTGGGTTTTTTGGTTGGTTGGGTTTTGGGGATTTTTTTTGGTGTGTTTTTTTTTTTTTTTTCAATTAGTAATTCTAACACTCTGCTGGCATTTTGAGGTGGAGTTGCTATCCATAAGCTCTCCACCACTCTCCCTTGGGTGGCTCCTGAGTTACCTCTTTGTAACCCCTCAGCTGCCTCTTCCTAATGTGAAACCACTTCTAGAAAAGCCCCGTTGCCTTCTGTCAGATTTCTCAGGGAGCAAAACAACTCCCTGGGACACTTTAATGACTTTTCATCATTGTGAAACTCTCATCTACCCTCAAAATATGCAAATTATCACCAAGCACAGCAGCGTGTGAAACCCCAGCTGCCTCTGGTGCTTGCTGAGGGATGGTGTGATGCTGAGGCTGCCAAAAAGTGGTGGAGAAGTCTGCTGAGAAGGATGTAGAGCTGGAAGTTTGAAAAAGTGGGAATGCTGAGGCAGTTCCTTGAAGTTCCATCCTGACTGGAGGCTGAGGAGGGTTTTGTGGTGAAGTCTGCAAAAGCAGCTCCTTCAGGAGTTGGTGCTGGGACCTGCTGAGAGGGAGCAAAGTCTTCTCTTTGGTTTTGAATCATTCAATGTCACTGTCTCAACATGACCTAGGAGAAGGTCCCCATAAAGCCTGTCCCCATAAAGCATCTGTCAGGGTTGGCTTTTATATCAAAGCACTCAGCTGCCACTCAGAACTCCAGGGGTTTATCTGTTCTCCCTTTCTAAATTAATCCTGGGCTCTGATTTGCAATTAAAAACAACAACAGGGGGGAAAAAAAAAAAAAAAAAAAAAAAGGCAATATTAAGGACTCCAACCTGTTAGTGAAGAAGGGTCTGCAAGCTCTGATGGGGCAGTGGGAGCTGTGAGCTGGGTAGGGCATGGAGGGAGCAGAATCCAGGTTATTTACTCATAAATATCCTGCTGAGAAACTGCATGAAGATGGGGAAGGAAAGTGGGAAAATCTGGTCCAAGCCACTGGAGTGGGTAACCCTGACTTGTGTTTCTTTTTATTCCCCACGGGTGCTGTTTTGGTTTTTAGGTTTGAAGGAGCTGCTGGAAGTGGCAGCAGAAGGGTTGGTGGGGTTGGGGCTGCCCTGGGGACATCCCTGCATCCACGTCATGGTGGGATGGATGGGGATGGGTGATAAGAGGCTCTGGCAGGGGGGGGAAACTCAGATTTGAAGCTGATGGGGAGAAGATCTCTGCAGGTTGGTGCTTGGAGCTGGGCAGCCTTTGGCTTGAGGTGCTGCGGGTGGGTTTGGAACAGTGGAGGTGATGGATGTTGTTGGGTGCTCCCCACTCCTGGGGGCCAATAAGGAGTGGAAAAATTAGGAAGGGGACAAGCTGGGGCTGAGAATGAGGTGACCATCCTCCCTTTTTTTTTTCTTTTTTTTTTTTTTTTTTTTTTTTTGATGGTGGGGCAGATGCTGGTAGCAGTGGAAGGAGCTGCCACTTGGGGGGAAAGAAGCATCCCAGGGGGACAATCTGGGGCTGAGGATGAGGTGACCATCCTCCCTTTTTTTTTTCTTTTTTTTTTTTTTTTTTTGATGGTGGGGCAGATGCTGGTAGCAGTGGAAGGAGCTGCCACTTGGGGGGAAGAAGCATCCCAGGGGGATAATCTGGGGCTGAGGATGAGGTGACCATCCTCCTTTTTTTTTTTTTTTTTTTTTCTGATGGTGGGGTAGATGCTGGTACCTTCCAGTAGAAGGAGCAGCCACTTGGGGGGAAGAAGCATCCCAGGGGGACAATCTGGGGCTGAGGATGAGGTGACCATCCTCTTTTTTTTTTTTTTTTTTTCTGATGGTGGGGCAGATGCTGGTACCTTCCAGTAGAAGGAGCAGCCACTTGGGGGGAAGAAGCATCCCAGGGGGACAATCTGGGGCTGAGGATGAGGTGACCATCCTCCTTTTTTTTTTTTTTTTTTTTCTGATGGTGGGGCAGATGCTGGTACCTTCCAGTAGAAGGAGCAGCCACTTGGGGGGAGGAAGCATCCCAGGGGGCACCAAGTTGGGCGTGGGGTTGATTTTTTTTCCTTTTCCTTTTGCCTGCTGCCATCTCCTTCAGGAGCTCACTGCCTCTTCCCCCTGCCCCGAGCCTAATTGCATCCCCAGGGTTTACCACACGTGTGTTTGTTTTATCCAACGTGTTGGCTGTTCCCACCGGAACAGTCTGAATTTAATTTTTTTTTTTTTTTTTTCAGGGATTGGGCTTTTTTTTTTTTTTTTTTTTTTTGCTTATTGTGCACAACAAGCTACTGCCCAAGATATTCACGGGGTGGGGGGGGCTGGCAGGGGAGGAGGGAGGAGGAACTGTAGTAATGCCAATACTTCTTGAATATTATAAACCTGGCTTATCAGGCTGACGCAGGGCTGGAATTTGTCTCTTCCTGTGCTGCATCTCTGCTCTCTGAGAGGGGCGTTTAAATACAGGCTGGAGACACAGCCTTTCCAGTGTGCTCTGCTGGGTTGGGACAGCAGCAGCAGGGCTGCTTGAGCAGCTCTTTTTTAAAAAAAAAAATTTTTTTTTTAAATTTTTTTTTTTTGCACTAATTCCCCCCTTCTCCAAAAAAGGAACTTGTTGGAAAGAAGGCTCTGAAGCTGCATGTCCCAACAGTACCTGCTGAAGGAGGTGAAAGGGAGACGTGGTTTGCTTTGTACCTTCCTCTCCTCTCTTCTCAGTCCTGATGGAGCCAGGGTCTTTTTGCTACCCCAGGCTCACTTTTCTCCGCTCACCCTACGGCCAGTTTGGGGCAAGTTCTGGCTCTTCCCAAGATTTGGCCCCGTGGCCACAACGTTTGGTGACCCAGAGATGGACCGGGCCGGTGGACGGTGCGTGAGCAGGGGTGAAAGGGTTTGGGAGTGGAGAGAGAGGGGTGGGTTTTGGGGTAGCAAAGGAGCCCACCAAGATTTAGGGAGGCTTTGGAGGTGTTGGTGGATGCTTTGGTGTGGTTGTGTTGAGGTGTTCTTCTCTTGGACCTCTCCTGGTGGAGCTCACTTGGCTGCTGTCATCTCCAGCGAGGAGCAGCTTGGCTCTGGCTGTCCAGGGACAGCCAGATCAACAACCTCAGCATGGAAAAAAAAATAAAAATAGCAACTGATCTTAGCCAGTCTTTTGTTTCATGAGGCTGTTCAGTTGCTGAAATGAATCCGGCAGTGTTTGAAACCTGAAATACCTGCTGGAAGCTGGGCAGGCTCCTTTCACCTCTGAGGTTGTGATGCTGTCACCTGCCCTTTAAACTCAGCAGAGGTATCAAGTGTGGCTATAGGGGGAGGTCTAAAGATCCTCTTAATTACTGCAGGTTTGTCTGGCTGCAAGGAAACTCCTTAGAAGTATCAGCTTGGCTCAAAACTGTAGATGCTGCTTCAGTGCAAACGTGGGGAGAACTTGGTAGTAACTTAGGTGAGCTGCATGGGCTGATCCTGAGGCTGTCAAACTTTTTTTGGGGAAGGGATCGGGCTTGTTGAGTTCTTGAGCCTGGAGTTGTGAAGGTGATCCTGCCTGGAGCAAGGCTGGAGACCTCTGAGGGTCTCTTCTGCCCTTGGATGCTTTATGAACCATGGTATCCTGCCTTTACATCTTGGTTATCCTTTCTTTATATTTTATCTCTCCTTCTTTTACATCTTGGTCATCCTTTCTTTATATCTCAGCTCTCCTTCCTTTACATCTTGGTGATCCTTTCTTTATATTTTAGCTCTCCTTCTTTTACATCTTGGTCATCCTTTCTTTACATCTTGGTCATCCTTTCTTTACATCTTGGTCATCCTTTCTTTACATCTTGGTCATCCTTTCTTTACATCTTGGTCATCCTTTCTTTACATCTTGGTCATCCTTTCTTTACATCATCTCAGCTCTTCTTTCTTTACATCATCTCAGCTCTTCTTTCTTTACATCATCTCAGCTCTTCTTTCTTTACATCTTGGTTATCCTTCCTTTACATCTTGGTTATCCTTCCTTTACATCTTGGTTATCCTTCCTTTACATCTTGGTTATCCTTCCTTTACATCTCAGCTCTCCTTCTTTTACATCTTGGTCATCCTGTTTTTATATCTCAGCTCTTCTTTCTTTAAATCTTGGTTATCCTTCCTTTACATCTTGATTATCCTTTCTTTACATCTCAGCTCTCCTTCCTTTACATCCTGGTTATCCTTCCTCTGCATTTCAACCTTACCTGGAAAAGCTGGTCAGGTGGCATGCAAAAAAAAAAAAAAAAAAAAAAAAAAAATAATGGAGGAGACTGGATGAGCAGTCTCGGCAGGGAAAACCGCGTGGGAGGTGTTTAAAAACATGAATTGCCTGTGGGTTTCGTGCAGCGGAAACAAGTCTGCAGCAGGGACTGTGAAAGGGGGGGGATGTGGCTCTGAATCCCTCTGCTAAAACCGATGCCTCCTCCCCAAGTCCTGCCCTGCCCGGCTTTGGGCTGGGAAACGTTTGCTGCCTCCTGGGAAAGATGGATCACCAGCAATTTTTTATTTTTTTTATTTTTTTTCCTGAAGTCATCCCAGGAAACAGCAGAGTTACTGTAGGGGACTCGGAGATGGAAGTGCCCTGGTCTTGTCAGCATTTGGATGATTTGCTGTTTATTCTTTTTTCTTTTTTAGGGATTTTTGCCTCTTCTAAGGCTGACTCGATGTTGCTTTGAGGAGTTAGGGGGTTGGAGAATTTCTGTTGTTTTTTTTTTTCCCCTCTCTTTTTTTTTATTTTTTTTTTTGGACCGTTCCTCCGGGCTTTAAATATCCAGCTGGGGGAGACTCGTCTTATTGTTGTGAAAATCTGGAATTGTAAGGAAAAGTGAAGCAGGAGGATGGGCTGGAGGGAGAGGGGGGCAGAGGATGTGGCATCTTCCCTCTGGAGCTCTTCGGGCGCTGCTCAGTGAGCACCGGGCAGGGGGGTTTGGGCGAGCCGGGCTCTTGGGATGAGATGAGGTCTCCTTCAGCTTTCTTTGCTCCAACTTTCCCGGTCAGATCCCAGCCTTGCTGCCCTGTTTCTCCTTCCCTTAGGCGGGCTCCTCATGTGCGCCTTAACTCTTGCCCTGCCGCTGCCCAACAGCTCGGCTCTCATGATGGGGAGCAGGATTATTTAAAAAAAAAAAAACCAAAATCAAACCTATTTTAATCGTGGCGTCTCGCTGAGTACAGCAACTACATCTTTAAGACATTTGTTATATCTACCTCTCAGCAGCGTTTTGGTTTTGTTTTTTGGTTTTTTTGTTTTTTATTCTCCCACCCCCTCCTCTTCCCTGTGGTCTTCCCGCAGCTTGGCATCTTCAGCTTTTCCCTGTTCTTCTGTAAGGTACAGAAGCATCTTCTCACTTCACCTGAGCCTGGCTGTCACAAAGCTTCTATTTTTTTTTTTCCTTATTTTTTTTTTTTTTAATTTTTTTCTTTTTAAGGAGGCACAAGAGCTTTCTCCATAACAGCATCCAGCAAAAAAACCACCGGCTCCGGAGCGCGGGGTCACTTTAATTATTCGGCGGGGGGGGGCTTAATTATTTATTTTTTATTTATTTATTTTATTCCCACCCCCTCCTTGTTACCTGAGAGCTCCGGGAAGCAGCACCGGGAGGGGAGGGGGGGGGGGGGGCTGGAGGAGCCGAGGCGGAGGTTGCGCTGTGCGGAGCGGTGCGAAGTTGTTGACTCCCTCCTTCCCTACATCGCTGCCGGGATTTCGGGAGAGCTTTTTTTTTTTTTTTTTTGGGATCGGAGGTGTCCATCTGGGAGCTAATGGGTCAGGTTCTCACTCCACCCATCTGCCTCTCGCCAATTGGAAGTGAGGGAGAAAGATGCTCTGGCTGGATTAAGATTGGAGCTGCTGAAAAAACCCGAGCCATTGCCACCTCGGCCACCTGAGCAAGTGGGGTTTTTCTTTTTTTTTTTTTGAGGGGGGGGACACACAGAGAGGGGGAGCAGAGGCTGGTTTTGCACAGCATCTCCGTTAAAGAAGTAGTGCAGGTAAGTTGTGGTTTTTTAAAAAAAAAAAAAAAAAGCAAGCAAACCCAAACTGAAGCACTACTGTTGCTGGGCGATGCATTTCAGAGAGGAAATCTAGAAAAGCAGCCCTGCCAGCTCTTTAATTATTTAATTCACTTAAGTAAGGCAGGACTTGATGTATTTGCAGTGGGCTTTGCTGCTTAGTGATGAAATCTTTTGCCTGTGCTGGATGGCTCCGTGCTGTTGTGTTTAAAAGGATGGAGAATACCTTTTTGAATTGGATTTACATTAAGCAGAGTGCTGCCTTTCAGGGCTTGAATGTTGGTTGCAAGATGTGCATGGGGGAGATGAGCATAAAGAGAGAGAGAGCTCAAACCTGTGCTGGATTTTCTCTAATTAATGCTAAAACATTTTACCAGCCTGTGTGCCAGGCTTTCCATCCTGATGCTTCACGTGGGGAGGGGGGAAAAAAAAAAGTGCAGAGCTGAGTGAAAGCAAAATGCATGTCTGTAATCTGCCTAAAATGCTCTTGAACATCCCCCCCTGTTGCTGTAGCCATGGAAGCCATGTAGACGAACCATAAACAATCTTCTAATGAATAACACTTTATCCTGGATTGTCAGGCTGCAATTATTTCCCCACCAGACCCAGGGCATTTTGATTTTTATTTTTTTTTAATTTTTTTGGGGGGGTTGCAGATAGTGCAAATCAGATCTGGTGCTGCTGGGTCTCCCCTTGCTCCTGGTGGTGGTGTCAGGGCTGCTGTTTGGTGGCTCCTGGAGACAAACTGCATGAGGTTATTTGTATTATCCTGCTGAGGCTGTTGTGATGTGAAATCTCTGGGGGTTTTTTTTTGGGGGGGGAGGGAAGGTTGAGGCTGCAGAGGCAGCTGGGCTGCTGTTTGGGTTGTGCTTAATGGTAGGGAGAGGTTTTTCATTGGTGTGTGGAGGGGAAGAACAAACCTGGAACCACAGCTGAAAATGTTTGGTGATCAGGTGGCTGGGCTTGCTGCTCTTCTTCTCTGTCTTTCCATGTTTGCAGTATAGACTTGATTTTTTGATGGAATTGGAGGTCTTAGGTGAGTTAGAGCTGTTCCCTTGTTTCATCTGGATGCTTTTTGGGTGGTGATGGCAAAGGGTGAGCAGGAAAAAGTTTGCTGCAGAGCTTGGCCCAGCCACTGCTTCCTCCTGAGCAGCTTCTTTTTATTTCTGGTGGCAACCAGAGAATGGATAAAAACTTTCTGGTCATGTGCTTTGCCCTCTAAATCCTGCTCCTGAGGAGATGCTGGAGTGTGGGACCGGTGGTGCTGGAGCATCTCATCCATGTAACCCCAAACAAGAGGTCTGTAGCTGGTTTATACCATGCAGCTCTTTAATTTTTCCAGTATTTAACAAAACTGAACCACTGCAAGGAACAGCTCCTTCCTCTGGCTAGGCCCAAGCAAGTGAAAAGGTGACAGACTTTCTCTTAACCATTTTTGCAGGTTTTACACAGTACCACTGCAGCTAAGTGGCAGGTGGTGGCCTCTGGAAGACCTGCCTGTACAATGAAAATATTTCAGCAAAGAAAAATCTCCTGGGCCCCTTTTCTTTTTTTTTTTTTGAATCCACATTTAACCCTGATCAAGATCTGGGGCCATTGCAGTATCTTTTAAATTTTTATTTTATTAAGAGTTATGAGGTTTTTTTGATAGAGCCCTGGAAGTGAAAGATGTCTGAAAAGCTGTCACGAAGAGTTAATGCTTTCTAAATTATTTAAATGTATCAGGAAAAGTCTACTGAAAAGCCTCAACTGGTCTGTTCTTGGGCCTTTGCCAGCTTGTGGGATCTCTGGAGGTATTTGCTTTCTTTCCTTTATATGTAGCACTTATGCAAGAAATCCTTGCAAGTCTTAAATCACTTTTTTTTTTTTTTTTTTTTTTGAGGGCCCAACAGCATGAAACTTCCCCCTTCAAACTGGGGAAAAATAAAAAAAAAAAAAAGGGGGAAATAGCCCAAATTTTCTGTCCACCAGCCAAATCCCAAAGTGTCTTGGTTCCTCTACTTCTCAGCTTGTCCTGCTCACCTACAAAATGCTGGCCAAGAAAGCTGGTGGAGAAAAAAAAAAAGCAACCCAAAACCTGGTTAGCAAAGCAGCTGCAGGGTTCTCAGTTTACAGGGTTTTGCAGCTCACCTCTGGGAGGCACCCTTGGATGTTTTTAAGTTATTAATTAATTGGGTGGGCTAAATTGTGATGAGCCAACCTGGCCAGGCCTGGTGCTCCAAGCATCACTGAGCCCAAACTTTCAAGTGCATGGGGTTGTTGTTGGTTTTTTTTGTGGAGGGGAGATGTCTGGGAATTGTCACTGCTGGAACCAGGGATGTTTGGATTTGGATGGAAGCTGGGGAGGGGGTGAAGAGGAGGAATTGTTCAAGGCAGTGAGGAGAGTGATTGGAAAGCAGAGAGATGTCTGATCCCTGAGCTGGTGTGTGTGTGGGGGGGGTGTTTTCCTGGGAGTGAGCAGGCCAGGAGGATGTTTTCCTGCTTTATCCTTCAAATGGGATGCTTCCCATTCCCCCAGCCAGCAACTGTGAATATGAGTTCTGGGGTTTTGTTTGCCAGAGTGCCTGTGACAGGGTTTAAGACCCCCTTGTTCCATCTACCTCCAGCAGAAGGCTGTCCAGCTCCTTGCATCACATCCCTAGTTTGAGACTTGATGGCTTTGTGGTTCAGGAGGCACTAAAGTTGTGTTTTCCACCCCAGGATGGCAGTGTCCTGCTCCAGGTGGTTGTGCTGTGGTGGAGGACATTATTGGGATAGATCCATGGGGCAAAAGTTCATGTCCATATGGGTGGTGAACCATGGGGTAGCTGAGGAGATGTCAGGGGGTTGATGGTGTGTCCTTCAAACACAGAGAAATGGGACACTTCCCAGGAATGCTGGAGATGCTTTGGGAATCCAGACCTCTTTGTAGCCAAAATGGGGAAACCTTTGCTTCCTTTATGGGAAGTGAAAAGTCCTTAGAGACACAACTTCTGGTGGGGGGACGGGGGAGACAAGTGACACATCCATGCAGCTCTGTGGCAAGCAGAGCATGTGTGACATATCTAAGTTCTTCAGGGTGTTTTTTACTAAAAAAACCTCTCCAAAAGATTGCTGGAGGTTTGGGGTGTATCTAGTGTCCCTCCAGCTCTGAATCCCTTGCCTAAAGCAGGAATTTACCATTGGATTGGGCTCCTTCAAAGCATCTCCCTTCTGAGTATCTCCTCTGGCCAAGCCTTTACCATCTAAAAATCAAGGTGAGGAGTTTGGAGTAGACTTAAACCTTGTGGCTGTTTCCTAGGCTGGTTGAGACCTGGTGAGTTGGGTTCCTGTAGGTGTTTGTAGGAGTTTAACTCATTTAGGTGAAGGTCTCCAACCCTGCTCTCTGCTTTATTACAAAGTGCCTGCCCACATGGGACCTGGAGGATGCCCTGGGGGCTGCTGCTGAGCCCCTCATCCATCCTTCAGTGTCCAGCTGGGTTTTTTCCAAAGGCTTGAGAGCTTCTTGAAGAGGAGAAGAAACCAAGAGCAGGGCAGCAGTGCAGAAGGTGGGGTGTGAGCAGAGCCTGGAGTGTGCCCAGAGGCATCACCAGCATGCTGCTAACTCTTGGGAGGATATTTGGGTGTGTGTGATGGGTATAACTGTGGGGAGGAGGAACCCAGCTGGTCCTTCTTGGAGCTGGATAGGTTGTAAGGCTCAGCTTTTAGCCCCTTGCCATTGCTACAGCACTAGAGATGAATGAAGGATAAGTTGAAGAGCAATGGGGCTCTGGTGTGCCTCATAAAAAAGGGTTTATTCTCTTCCTTTTCTGCTGGGCATGAAATGGGGATGGATATGGACAGGGAAGCCACGTGTGGTCCTTGAAGGGGAGCAAGGCTGTGATGCTGCAGTGGAGAGGAGTCCTTCCATCAATTTTATCCCTTCAAGATAAAACTCTGAAAGGCAGCAGAGTGCTGCTGTTTCCCATCTGATGGTTTACAAAAGGTCTTTTTATCCCTTGAGTCTTTTCTGTCATGTTTCCCTTTGCCTTTATCAATCCAAACGGGGGGGATTTCTCCATCTTAGTTTGCCACAAGGCAGCAGTGCTCAGACATTGTAAAAAAAGTGCCCCATAAATAACAAACCTAACTCATCTTGTACCTCTTGGTGATCAGTTCTGAAACCCTGACTGGTGTGGTTTAGTGTGTTTTGTGCTTTTTTTTTTTTTTTTTTTTTTTTTTTCCCTTTTGTCACTCCTTCCTAGGTGTAGAAAAAAAAAAAAAAAAGAAGTCCCCAACAGGTAATATCTCAAGCTCTTGTCCTGTGTGTTAATTATTACTGCCCAGAACAGCAGCACAAGGGGCATCCCTCTCATCTCTGTGCCAGTACGAGTTGTGCTTTCACCAGTGTTCCCCAGCTGGAGTGTGCAGTGGGAAGGGATCAGCTGCTTAAGGTGGAGACAGAAATGGGAACTTCAGGCAAAAGAGCTTTTTACATGCTGCTGTCAATTTGTTCTTGCTGACTCAAATGGATTTAAATGATTCGCAGCAAATGTCTCCACCAGGAGACCTCACTGCTTCGTTTTTTCCCTGAAAACTGCCAAAATCTGGTGGTTTATGAGCACGAGCAATGCTGTGTGAAAGATTCCTGCAATATTGGTAGATTTGAATCTGACCAGCCAGTCGGTGGGATCGGATTTGCTGCTGTCAAACTCTTCCTTTTCCTCTCTGGTGCTGCTGTTTTGTGGTGTGAAAGGAGCCAGAATATGTTTGAGGCTTCCTCATCCTCCTGCTGTTGAGCTCTGGCTGCATGGAGATTAATTTTTAAACTCTCAGTTGCAAGCTCCTTTCAGTCAATGCTCCACATAATTAAAAAGTCCTCTCCTGCAGGTTTCCCTTGGGATATTATTCCTTGTATGTGTGGTTTTTCTCTTAAGCCTCTCTGCTGTTCTGCTGACTTTGGGAGGAGGAGAGGAGCAGCATCCCTTGGTTATTAAGGATGTGAAGCATGAAAATTGGGGCTTTTCCCCTGCCCCAAATTGTATGGACCTGGATGCAGCTCCCTGGTCACCTGTACAGCTGGAAACCACCTCCTCCTGTGCTCTTAAATTCATGGGGGGGTGGAGAAAACAAAGAATGAGAGGTGAACTGGAGAGTTTAATTACCAGGTCTGATGTGAGCCCTGGGTAGGGTTTGCTTTGTCATCTTTTCCTTTGTTTTTGGCATCTTTGGATGAGACAACACACTGGTTCAAGCTGGACATGCTGTTTGAGGTAGTGCAATGTTCCCCCCATCATGTGGGGAAGATGCTGCCCAATTATTTAATGGTAGTGATGGAAGCTTTTAGCATTGTCTTGAGAAACTCCTGAAAGTCAACTTGAAGTAGCCAAAACCTGGCTCCAGAGCTGAAGCCCTGTGTGTCTTCTGGAAAGTAGATTTCTTTCCAGAAAATTCAGTTTGTCATGCTGAGAACTGCTAATTCCAGAAACTGGGAAAGTCTAAAGGCTTTTTTTCAGTTGAACAAGTGGTATTTTAATTTTTTGTTGTTGTTGTAACTTCCTGCTCAGAGACTGAAGTCTCCCCCGACTTTTAAGAGATGTTGCATTTGCTGATGAGTTTCTGAAGCACCCTCAGAGCCTCAGGGTTGAGGAAGGTGGTGGAAAGTGGAGCACACCATGAGTAAAAGCTGATGAAGGTGCCTGATATTTTCTGATCAGGACTTCCAGAGGTCCAGGATGGTGATGTTCAGAGACAGCCCCAGAGCAGCCAACATGAAAAGGCCTCTAGCTGCAGAAGTTATCTTCCCCATAACCTTTTCCAAGTGCTGTCGTCTCAAATTAAAGGGCTCTGAAGCATCAAGATGCCAGAATTTGGAGAGAGGTCCTAAAAGGCTGTAGTACCACTTTTAGAAAGCTTGTTGGAGAGCTGTGCCTTGCTTCAATATAAGGCTTGTGCTGCAGAGAGCTGTTTATGGGGGAGATGCCAGCAGCTGAACATCATAATCGAGTTACTGAAGTATCCAGAGAATGTGTTTTTATTTGTAATCCACTAATATTGCAAGGCTCAAGGGAACTTATTACTGACTTTAAAACAAAAGGGTTTATAATGGTTATTAGATCTGAGCTGCGTTTCCCACAGGAATTTAATAATGGGGGATGGCATGGTGGGGTTTTGTCTGTTTGTCTTCTTAAATGCAAATGTAAAAATGGGAAGAATGTCAGAAAGCAGTTGGCATGCCCACTTCTGAGCTGGTGCTTCCCACTGCCCAGCATCTGATTTCTCCTGGCTCTAAGGCTCAGCACCTGAAACGACAGCAAACTTGGCTGTCCTGCTAGATGAAAAGGAAATTTCCCAGATTTTCCCCTTTGGTGGCTTTTGGGGTCCCTGCAGCAGCTTCAAGTCAAAGGGCAGTGACTTGAGAAAGCTTCAGGTATATCCCTGAGCCTCGAGCAGGAGGCTTTGTTTTTCATTTTGCAGGGCTTTACTTTTGCCTCTGATTTCAGTGCTCATGAAGGAATCAGAAACATGTCAAAGCTGCTCTGGGAGAAATCAAGTGAGTGGTGGCACTTCCAAGGCCTGTCCAATTTAGTCTCATCTAACAGACATCCCTGTAGGGAAGAAGCTGGGGTGGCAGTAGGAACTTATTTGCTGGAGTAAATTAACTCTTAAAAATGAAGAGCACTGCCTCAATTGTCAAAAGAGCTATGGCACATGTTTTCTGGCAGATAAGGGGAGATTTGGACAAGGAGAGCAATTAGAAAGTCCAGATGTCCTTGTGGGTGTTGGATGAGATGTCTCCAGAGTCTGGAGAGTGAGGATGGGAACATTTCAGTGAGAGACCAGAGGCATGAGACTGAATTTTTGACTCCTGGGGGCAATGGTCCCCAGCTTTGTCCATGGAAGCTTGAAATTATAAAATATTAATTTTATTTTTTTTTTTTAATTGCTGAAATCTGACTGAAAACCTGGGGGAAAGGAACTGATAATCTGGGTTTGGTGGAACTGTGGGAAGTGGTGAACTGGTGTGGAGCAGGGGAACTCCCATCCTGTGGTACTGAGGTGCTCCCCAGCCTCTGGGTCTTTTCCTCCAGCCTGCCAAGGCTCATGCAGGCTCTGATTTATGGAATCTCTTCATGGAAACACTTCTGCAATTCCAGATAAACCCTGGAGTGTCATAATGTTAATCTCTAATGGATTTGAAGACTCTTATTCCTGCTCAGGCTTCCCTAAGCTCACCAGTTGCATTGATATTATAACTGCCTCTTGGTTGAGCTGTTTTTATTATTTTTTTTCCAAGGTTTGAGCTGAGGAGAGGAGATGCAGGTTGATGTCTGTGTATGTACTTTCTTGCTAGAGCAAAGAGGACTTTGTGTCAGTCCTGTACAACCTTCCTGCTGTCTTCTGCAAACCACGACCAAGGAGCCAAGGCCTTGGATATTAAAATCCCATCAGCTTTGTGGAAGGAGGCAGACATGGAGCTTGCTGATGTGTTTGTCTTGCTGACTGCATGCACTTCAGCACAGCCAACTTGTCCTTTGCTTCTGTTTGACCCCATATGAGCCTTGAGCTGAACTAAGGGGGGAATTATGGAGAAAGAGTTGATGCATAAAGAGGAAAGATTGGAGTTGCCCTCTCCTCCTAAATCTTGCTGTGGTCAAAGTTAGGTGGGTGGCAATTTTGGAGATGATGGAGCCCCCAATTTACCCTTTTTCCCCCCATTCCTGCTGACACCTTGACCTTTCAGCTAGTCCCATAGTGTGTGTCTGGGCTTGTGGAAACACCCCAGCTCACCTTTTCCCTCCTGGGCATGCCACAACCTGATGTTAATGGTCCAACCAGCACGGAAGGGGCTACGCACAACTTTGCACAAGGCTCCAAGGAGGTTGTTTTGGAAGTCTGAATCCCATTGGTGCCATGGGGACAGCATTATGTTGGGAGAAGGCAAATTACCAGGGCTGGACTTCAGCCAGGACATAGTAAGGTGAACGCCTGATTTTTGTTTAATTTTTTTTTTTTTTTTTTTTTTCCCAAACGTGCCACTGCATCTTTAATTACAAGGTTAAGACCTCTGTTTCATGACTCATCTGCAAAAACAGCACCTCCAAGATAATTGCCTGAGCAGGTTGCCAAGGGGACTGTCGCTCATTAGTGACTCAGAGGAGCAAGTGCCACCTAATGAACTGGCACTGCCTCTTTTTAATACCCCCAACCTTGCCCTTTTCATGCCTGGTCCAAGCAGCCACCAAAGTGGAGTCTCCCAGAAAGGGGCAATGTCAACCCAGGCAACGCTGGAGTTGGGAGCTCTAATGAAGGAAGCGACCAACTGAGGATTCATTAGGCACCATCAGCCTGGAAATAGGTGTGCACAGCTCCAGGAAAACAAACACTGGCTCATTGTGCCTAGTGAAGGATGAACGTGTTGCTTCAGGCTCCCTCAGAAGCTGTAATAGAAATGAGAAATTGATATCCCATCCTGGTGGGAATGGCAGTTCCTCGGGTAATCCGTCAGCTTAGGCGGATTTTGTTTGTTTCCCTGAAAGACGTAAATGCAATCATTACACAATGAGAGCCTCCTGAAAAACTTTCCTTTGATCATTAGCATGCTAATCAGTCGGGATGGATCTTCTCCTTCCCTTCCAGGTGGAGGGAAACAATTGACTCGTGTAATGGGTGCCCCTTGGCCACGGTGCCTTTGTTCCTCCAGCCCATTGTTCTGGGATGAACTTTGGAACATTGTGTTTCTCTCTTGGACCTGACACTTGAATTGCCCTCAGGGTTTTTTTTTTTTTTTCTTTGGTGGTGTTTTATTGGGTTTTTTTGTTTTTTTTTAATGGTCATCAGGGTGTTCCTCCAGGAACCTGTGCAGCCAAATGCTGTCTGCATTGAAAGGTCTGGAGCCATCCTGGGCTCAAGAAGCTTTAGGGCTGGAAGGTGCTGTCATCAGAGGTGTGACTTGTATCCATCTGGCAAACAGCAGCTCCCAGAGAACCAGGAGGAATTATGATGCTTAAACGTGGCACACTGTAAAGGGAAAAAAAAAAATAAATTAAAACCAAACCAACCCCCAAGCCACATAACCTGTTAGCCAAAAAGTTATGGGATAGGGAAAGGGTCTTTGGGAAACAATCTGATAGCTCAGACGAAAAGCAGGAAGCCTAATCTGTAGAACAATAAAGCAGGCAAAACCTCTTTCCTTGTTGGCCCAAATTCATCTCAGGCTTGCGTAGGTACTGTTTGATTAGCCTAATGAAGTGGGGAAAGACAGAGCAGATCTATTCCTCTTTCTGATTGCATTTTGGCTGGGAAGAAGAATTACAGAGAGGCAGCATCCAGCAGCAGCTTTCTAAGGGACTGCTTGGGTGACTCTTGCTCAAAACTTGAAATGAAGATCTCTGTGAGCTCCCCAGAAAATGGGCTGAGCACCTGTACAGCAAAGTTGGGGCTTCTAGCACATGGTCTGACCTGTCAAGAGCACTGTGAGATTAATAACCTAGCTGTATAATGCTATTTACACCAATGTATTAATGAAAAGTAAAATCAGCCTGTCTGGGTTTGGGTACCAGACTTCAATGACACCTGAAAGCAGGTGTTCTGATGCTGTTTGAATATCTCTTTGCATGGTAAATAACTCCATTTGCCAGCAGTTCATTGCAGAGCTGAGTCACAGACAAATAAAGGATGTTTCAGAAGGAATCATGGGGGTCCTGGTGCTGCTGTGTTTCTGGGGTTGCTCTTGGTCAGCATCATTTTTCATTTGTGGCTTCCTCTTCAGACCCTGTTGGGGCAGATGGTGTTTGCTGCAAGACCCCAGCTCAGGAAGTGGGCCAAGGAAAGCTCCAGTGTTCTGGTGCTTATCTTCCCATGCCAAGCACTGTTTTGGGATATCCTAATGATTAGGAGCAGTAGAATAGGATGGGAAGCCCTGTTCTCACCCAAATTGAGTTCTTTTTCTAACTTAAACTGTGGAGTTTTTGGCTGAGCAGAAGCTGCAACCTGGAATTCATTATTGCCTGTGCTGTTTATAAAAGCTTTGTAGGTGCTTAGTTTATATTAATTTGGGATGCACTTGATCAAATTTAATAGGTGGCTGAGATTATCAGGCTCGTCCTGATCTTGAGTCCTCCAGTTTTATGGTCTCAGGCCAGGATGTCTCAGACTGCTGAACTTTTTTTTTCAAGCAGTGACTGTATAGGATGTTCTGGTAAATACTCAAGTCAATAAACAAAAGGTTAAAGTGGCCACATTTCAGGGAAACCTGATGCCTGCACTATTTTGGGGCTGGCTTTCAGCTCTAATCCAGGTTTACAGTGAGGTTAGCAGTGAGGTGAAGGCATTTGACATCTCGATGAATTCTTATGGTTCCTTTTTTTTTTTTTTTTTTCCCCTCTGTCTTTATAGAGTCTCCGCCAGCAGCCATGTCAAGAAATGGATACTTCTTTGAAGAGAGTGGCAAGTATTATTTGACTTTATCTCCTTGTTGGAGGGAGAGCTGTGCTACAGGGTTAGCTGAGAACTTGGAAAGGGCAATAAAAAAAACCCTCTTTTTATCCTAAGCAGCATGTGAAGGCAGCCTTGCATGGTGGTTGTGTAATCTGGTACTGGAAGCAGACTCTGCATTTTTAAATCCTGTAGATTTTCCAGATAGTCAAAGCAGTAAATAATCATCTTCACGTTGTCATCAGTGACTATTCTGGGTGGCTCTTTGTTTTTCAAGTTCTTTCATGGTGTTTTCCTGTAATACAGGCTGGCAGGTGTATTTCTGGTTGTGGAGATGACGTGGAGGTGTCAGATCCCTTTGGAGACATCCTGCCAAAGAGCATCAGGAAAATTCTGGTTGGCTCTGGTAGGCACATCTCTTAGTGCAAAGTGCTCTCTTAATCTTGTCTCAAAGAAAAATCTTAAGTTGTGGCATCTGGAAACTTTTTTTCCTCTTAAGGTGGCTGAGTCCTCAGAGATGCTGTGCTGGTAAAGGGCCAAAGGGTTATGGAATGGAAGTCAAAGTGCAGCAAAACCCCAACTTTTGTACTGGTTCTGGAAAAATAGCATGTGGGGGGATTATTAGAGAGAGATCATCTTCAGAGTTCAGCTCAAGAGCAGACCCTAGGATGTAATCTTAAAGGGCTGCTTGCCCTTGAGAAGGTGCAGTGCTTGGAGTACTCAGGACTTCCCAGTGATGGGAGAAGATGACTTAAATGCTCATGTTATTTAGGTCTGTAAATGCTTGTATCTGTCACAAGGATCATCTTTCTTCTTCCAGGCCAAGTTTTAGGTTAACATCTGGGGAGGGGAAGCTGAATGCTTGCCAGATGTCAGCTGCAGGTTGCTATTGACAGCATATTCCCCTTGGGCAGGGACTTTTTTGCCTTCTCTGGAAGGGTTGCACAGGGCTTCCACGAGCAAGAGGATAAAACTGGAAGTACTCTTATCTCTTGTAAGAGGTCATGGCTGAAGGCTGGTTTGAGGATAAGGGCAGAAATTGATGCTGAGCCTCAGGGAGGTTGTTTTTCTGTGCTATTTGCAGGTTTTCTAGGGCCAGGTTGGATCAGTCCTTGTGGAACTTGGTCTAATGGCAGGGGGATTGAATCTTGATGACCTTTAAGGTGCCTTCCAACCCAAACCATTCCATGGCAAGAGGTCTGGGTAGCCCTACTCCTTACCTGGTTTTCTTCTGGCCTTGGGATGGGGTTGGTGCTTCCTTGAGGACTGGGAATGTAAGAGGATAGTCCAGCTTGGGACCTGGAGAGATAACTAAGAGTAGTGCAAGGGCTTGGGGAGGAATGCTGCTGGGTTTGGAGTCTTCTGGAGCCACCTGTAACATCCCAAGCCCTCCTGCCCCAGGGAACACAGGGCAGTTGTCCATCTGTCCTAATATTTGATGTGGCAAGGTTCTCCATGCCCTCTTCCAGGACTTGATGTCCTCGGACTGTCCAAACAAACAGAAAAAACAGATCTTTGGATGCTTTTAGTTTTGTAGTTGTGGCATTCCCTGTGCAAAGCTCTCCTGTGAGCTACGCAGCTTGGTGCCTTGGTGAGCTTTTATTTCTGCCCTGTTTGTGTTATTCAACAGCTTCCTCTTTTCTCTTAAGGAGCCACTACCTTAGAGCTAGCATTAAGGACCTCAGGAAACTGTGGGTGCTGCTTTTCCTGTCACCCTTCAGGGTGGTTTTGGAGGGCAGGTTGCTTGCAGGTTCCTCTTGAAGGCTGCATGTGGTCCGGGCTGCTCTATTTAATTGTGATTGCAGCTACAGTGGATTTCTCGGTTGTTTCATGCTCCAATCTGCTGTCGTTCTTGTTCCTCATTACAAACTGACCTTTTACAAAAGTTCAGTTGCTGTTGAGTGATGAGTCACCTTCTGCTGCCTGGTTTAGCTCCTGGCTTGTGTGTTTCTGCACAAAATGCAGGGACAGAAGATCGTGTGAATATTCGCATCCTTCCGCGAGGCAAAGCTTTGGCTTTGTGGGTACTGAAGTTTCAGGCACTCAGATTCTTGAAGACTTTACCCCCCAAAAAGTTGATCCAGGGATGGAGGAAACCACAGAGATTACCTTCTTGCATAGTTTCAAAACTGATGGTTTGGAAATGGTTCGTAGGGCATCACTTGGTTGGATCTTGATAGTCCACTGTGGAGAGCAAGAGATGATCCTGCCTCACCTTGAAAATAATAAAATTGCCTTAAGGTGTGTACTGGGGAAACAAAGAAAAAATTTAAAACCCCCAACAACCAAACCTTCTTCCTTTGATCCCCCCTTACCACTTAAATTCTTCCTCTTTCTCACTAGAGAAACATTTTTTTGATACTCTGCAGTGGAGCTTTTTTCCTTATCTCCTCCTGAGATCTTGCATATACATATGGTTTTCTCTATCCTTAGTAATTAGAATGTTTTTGTTTCTGACCATATCCAAGGCTCTGCACACAGTCTGTGTCTGTCTTTTGCCAACTAACTTTTTTTTCTTGCCCTTGTTGTGTTCTCAACAGCAGCTGTAGCAATGTTAAAACTGAAGAATTGATTGGAGTTGAAACCATTGCAGTGGGCATAGTTTTGGCTGCAGTGCTTTGTAAGAATTTCCTGGATGTTTATTTATTCATAAAAATCTACTGAACTGTTTAATTTGTAGCTCTGACAGTTACTGAGGAGCTGAGGAAAGACCAGGAAGGTTTTGGGTTTTTGGTTTTTTTTAGTGCATGGATGTTAATATGATATTCTGCAAGTTCAGAGAGTTGTTATGGTCCTGACCATGAACCAACCTATTTGATAACTTCTTAACTGGATAAAAATCTGGGAATTTACCCAAAAGCTCACATGTCACCATCTCTGGTGCTGTCTGAAGATATGTAGAGGTGTTTAAGGACATGGTTTAGTGGGGGACTTGGCAGTTGGACTTGGTGATCTTAAAGGTCTTTTCCAACGAAAACAATTCTGTGATTCTGTTTAGCTCCAAGTTCCACTTTCCAGCATTCTCTGGTTTTCCCCTGTTGCTGAAAGCACTTGACTAAAAGCCATTTTTGTGGCCTTTGATGCATTACAGAAGGTAGATTGCATACAATATGAGTTGGGGGGTAAATGTTCAGTAGCTTCCTCTGTAGAGGCAGCAATAAGAGGAAGAATAAGGAAATAAGTTGGTGCCTGCCCAAATAAAAGTGTCTGGAGAGTGTGGTGGCAGCAGGTACCTTGGCAGCTCTTGGCCATGTTCTGGTTTCAACCCGTGTGTGTTGTCAGTTTTAATCCTTGTCCTCTGACCCATCCTGCTGATGAAAATCCCTGGTGTTACTCATCCTTTGGAGTCTGCAGAACAGGATTTGGGCATGAGCAAATGCATGGAATCTGAGCTGGCCCAATAGTATTTGGTGGCCCCCTACCCACCCCGTGTGTGTTTAAGTCACTTCCATCTTCAGCAAGGTGGTTCTGTCAAATGAGTTTTCTTCCTGGGGAATTCAAGTGACTAAATGAGATGATTGTGTAGACCCAATCCAAACCTGAAGATAATTGGAGTCCTGATGAAATGCAGCTCAGCAATCAATGTCAGAATAACTTCTCATCAAGCCTTGGCTCTCAGGCTCCTTGGTGGCAGTGGCATCCAGTGCTCCAAAGGCATTGGTGTGAGCTGCAAGTGACTAAATCCTACTAATGTATGGTGAGCTTTTTTTTTTTTTTTTAATTGACCCAAGAACTTTCCCTGGTAAGATCCAAAGCCAGAGGCTTTCTAGTTCCTCTTGCAAAATCCCAAGGAAGGAGTCCCAGCATAGTGCGGGGATATCCGAGTTGTTGCCTTCTTTTGAAGCTGGCTCTACAGATAATTTATTTTTCTTTTTTTGTCTGCCAGAGCAAATCCCTCACTGCTTGGTCTTTTCTGACTTATTAATTGGTTTTGCTGGCATAAGAAATTGCAGTTGTGTTGAAGGGCCCCAAGGCTCCAGTCTGGCTTGGGATGTTTGGCTATATTTTATCTGCTTGTTTTTGTTTTTCAGTGTGGTATGTGTGCTGTGGGCTTTTTCTTTTTCTTTTTTAAATTTATCTCTCTTGGCATTGTTTGCCTAACTAGGAGATTAATCTAATTGTCTTTCTGAAACAAATCCTTTTGCAATGGGTTTCCCCCAATGAGATGGCCAGTTAACCAACAGGAGCTTCCCTGCTGCTACCTATGGAGAGCCCAAGGGGGTGGCAGCTCTCTTGCAGCTTTTTGAGAAGTGTCTTACCAGGAGGTTTCTAATAAAATAAGCACTCCTGATTTCTGGGGGTGCTGGTACAGTACTGAAATTCCATGTGCTGCTGTGTGTTTTGTAAAAACAAAATATAAAAACAAAGCCCCATGGAATTACTTGGATTATTCACAGTAGTTCCTAGAAATCTGGCTGCAAAATAACAGTACTGGAATTAATTCAAAAGTGCCTGGGTGTTGTTGGGTTGTTTGGTTGGTTTTTTTATTATTTTATTTTGTACCAGATCTGATTTTTTTTTTTTTTTTTTTCAGTTCTGTTATGAATTCTTCCTGGAGTGGCAGGGGAAACTTTCTGCTTCCCTTTGGCTCTTCATGGCAAAAGGCTGACTTGTAGTAGGGTTAGGAACACTTGCCTCAACTTTTGGCTGGCCAGTAGAAGAGGGATCTGGGCTTGGTGACTTAGACACTTTCCACCTCTTCTGTTAAAAAGAGGAGGCTGTGGTTTGATTTGTGGCTTCATCTGTGGTTTTGGGTGCACTGAAAGGATTGGCATATCCACTGTCATCTTCATTGGCATCTCCATTACTCCAAAAGTCTGTAACCTTTTGGGCTCCCAGTGACTGCTCAAGAGCCCAGAAGCATCACCCAACACTTCCTCAGCTCCTCTCCCCCTGAAGCTACCCATGGAGAGGCTGAGATTGGAGGAGACTCCTCTAAATCCCAGCGAGGTAACCCAGAGAACTCATGAGTCTACCTGTGCCTACCCATAATATTTGGCCTAGTAGGAGGTCTTCCAACAAAAGCAGGGCACATAACCTCTGGAGCCTTCTTGCCAATCACTTGTCAGCAACAAATCCTCTGCAGCACAGCAATAGACAACTCCTACCCCTGGTTGTCTTCTTCTGGGTTGGCATCAAGGATGTTTCTTGCAAGCTTCCTAATGGGAACATCTCCTCCTTAGGACAAAAAGAGTCAAGCCTTGCCAGGGAGTCTCTCAACTGGGAAGCAAAGGAAAAGCTTAAAATTCTAGCCTGCACCCAGCTGCATACAGAACTGCTTTCTTTAATCAGTGGGGCTGAAATTTTTAGGTTTGTGGGAGACAGCTTTGCAAAATGTGACTTTTGGAGTGGCTGCAGCAGTGCCATGGAGTGATTTGTTAGGAAGGAAAGGAGTTTTCAGGTCTGCTTTTGACACTTGGGATTCTAAGCAGTAAGTAACCCCCTCACTTTGAAGTTTAACCTCAGTAGGAACGTGTAGAATTTGGGCAAATATTTAAAGATGCTGATCTGGTGATACAGCCACTCTCTTTTTGTCTGGAAAAGCAGAGCTGTTTGGGTAAGTAGGTGGTTATCTTGAAATCAGCATATGAGATGTGACCAGAAGCTTACCTTGGTTAGTGTGTGAGTAGGATGCTGTTTAAACCTTTTTTTCTCTTGTTCCATCATCTTGTGTAGGTTGGAGAAGTGATAACGCTCGCACAAAATTCTCCCTGGTCTCTCCTGATTCCTTTGATTGCTTTCTCCCTGCCAATATTAACCAAGTGCAGGTTATCTAACCTTTGGAGGCAGCACGTGGCTGTGTTTCTGTGCAGAGTGTAAAGGTCACCCTGGAGGTGGAGGCTCCATGATTAATTTCCTTTTGCACCCATTGTTGGGGATTTGGGGATTTCCCGAGTGACGCAGTGAAGCTGCAGCCCTGCAGGACTTGGGGAACAAGGAGAGCCCTCTCATATCTTAAAGCTCATTTTTGAGCTTTGATCAAGGCTGATCATTTTAGTTAAAGTTAAGAAAACCTTGTGCCTTTCTTGAAAATGAGTGCCTGTTGTTGGTTAGAGCATGGGGAAAATCCATGAGTGGCAAAAGTGGATGAAGCTGACTTCTTTTAACTGAATGTCAGAGCCATGATGAGTTTTTTGGTAGATTCAGAACTTAATTTCCCTCTTCTGAGTTGCTTAACATTGTATTAACTGCTGAGCACTGGGATCCTCAAAGACACAGACCTGACTTTAGGGTACTGCCCATGTCCTATTTGGTAGCCCCTTGGCTTTAGGGATTTCCCAAGTGACGCAGTGAAGCTGCAGCCCTGCAGGACTTGGGGAACAAAGAGAGCCCTTTCATATCTTAAAGCTCAGGCTGATCATTTTAGCTAAAGTTAAGAAAACCTCCTGCCTTTCTTGAAAATGAGTGCCTGTTGTGGATTTTCCCCATGCTCTAACCAACAAGTGGCAAAACTAGATGAAGCTGACTAAGTGAATGTCAGAATCATGATGAGTTTTTAGGTAGATTCAGAACTTAATTTCCCTCTTCTGAGTTGCTTAACATTGTATTAACTGCTGAGCACTGGGATCCTCAAAGAGCCAGACCTGATTTTAGGGTACTGCCCATGTCCTATTTGCTAGCCCTTTGCCTTTAGAAGCTATTGAAACAAATTATATATTTTATAAAATTATTATTGCTTCTGCTGCCCTTCTGTACGTGACCTGTAATCCTTCTGAGAAAGTGGATGCAAGTAGCTCCCAGGCTCTTCCAAAACAAGAACTTGCAAAATCTTTCTCTTGACTGACTGCTGGCTGCTTGGCTGGATGAGGTTTGCAGTATGAGCTGCTAAGAGTAGGGCCAGCTGTTGGATTTTAGTGCTGAACAGATCAAGATCAGTGACCAAAAAAAAAAATAAATAATAATACCTAAAGCAGTGATGTTAGAAGGAAAACCTTCTGCTTTTCCCCAGGGCAGAGATGTCTGAGGCTGCTGAATCCAGCAGGAGCCCAGTGCATTCCATTGCTCCCATGTTCTGCTGAGGTTGACCACAAGTGCTGTTTTGCAAAACCAGTAAAAAGGTCTGGCCTGGAAATTTACTGCCTTCTGCACCTAAAAACTCTTTTGAGAAACCTGAGATGGCTTTTAGAGTGGGTGGCTGGTAGTGCTGGATTGTCAGTCACATCAGCACAAAGGAACTCCTTGCTGTCACTTTCTGGTTTTGGTTGTTTGGGGTTTTCTTGATTTTTTTGTTTTGTTTTTTGGGTTTTTTTTTTAGGTTTCATGGAAGGGGCACCATCATTTCTGGAAGCTGCAGCTTGGATTTTGCAGAGGGAATAGGCATTGCTGTGCAAACAGGTGCTATCCATGACAACATTTTCCAGACTTGTCATGTATAGACTTACCTTGGAAGCTGAGGGTAAAATCAATGGTTTCCACAAACCTTTTTGGGGTATTCAGTGTTACCATAGTGCTTGTTGTCCTCCAGAAATAAGGTCACAGTTCTAGTGGGTGCTTGGCAGAGGATGCCAAGTTCTGACAAGCTTTGATCTTGGCTTTCCAATTTTGCCCTGCTAATCAAGCTATCATGGGTATGTGCCTTAATCTCATCCATGTAATTTTTGCAGAAACAGTAGCAGCAATCAATCAGCCTAAAAAAAAAAAATCTGGTAGTGTGCAACATGTGAGGCCAAAAGGAAAATTGATCAGTCTGACCCCCAAGTTCTCTTCTTAAATTATTTTTCTGGCTTGCTGTGCTAGGCTGAGTTTTCAGCAATGTGTGGATAGATGCTTTTCACTCTTAACCTCCTGGGCAGTGTGAATGCTTGCAGATCCTGATTCAAATACCATGGAATAATTTGGCTTGGAAGGCACAGCAAGTAGATGAGGCTGCTCAGAGCCCTGTCCAACCTGACCTGGGATGTTTCCAGGGATTTGGGACATCTCCCACCTCTCTGGGCAGCCTGGGCCAGGGTTTCTCCATGCTCATTCTGTTTAAGATTATTCCTTGTACCTACTGCAAATCTCCCCCCTTTCAGTTTAAAACCCTTGTCCTTTTGCTGAAAAATCTGTCCACAGCTTTCTTGTAAAATTAAAGAATGGAAGGCAGCAGGAAGGTCTCCCCAGAGCCTTCTCCTTTCCAGGCTGAACACCCCCAACTCTCAGCCTGTCTCCAGAGCAGAGCTGCTCCAGCCCTCTGATCATTTTTGTGGCCTCCTCTGGACCTTCTCCAGCAGCTCCATCTCTGTCTTGTGCTGAAGACTCCAGAGCTGGACACAGAGCTGGATCTCCTCTGAGCCACTTTGAAAGGTGATGCTGGGGCTGCCTCTGGCATGAGGCTCATAACCTGGGATGTGAGATGATGATGTTAGTGATAGAGCTGCTTTTCTCCCAGGAAATTGAGTTTGGTGATAAAGATTTTGGCTTTCTTGGAGAAGCCTGCAGCCCCTGGGCTCTGAGTGCTGCTCTCATGGAGCAATTAAGCTTTTTCTAGGCAGCATAAATGGTGTGGTTGAAGTTGTGCTTCCTGCTAACTACTACTCTGCTGATTTTATTACCCCAGCTGCAGCTGCCAGGTGCCACTAAGGCAGCAAAGGGAGAGGTAATGTCACCTCTGATTGCTGCAGCTCAGTTCCCTGCTTTTAAGAGCCCTGGGCTCTTGAAACTCAGCTCAAAATCAAAATAGCTGCAGGGCAAGCACCTTGTCAGAGTTGTGAGAGGGTTGGTGGCAGCAGAACGGGGGAGATGAAGTGGATCTGAGGAGGTGATGAGAGTAAAGAGGGATGGGGATGGCTATTGAGATGTTAGAACAAGGCAGGCTTGGGCCAGGCATGAATTACAGGGGTGATGTTTTTTGATGGGAATGGCTGGAGAAAATGTGTATTTATTTCCCAACACCTGTTTAAAATGGGGGAATAGCTTGTTTTCATGTTGCATAATATGGGCTGACATAGAGGAAGATTTAGGGTCAAGGCATCTGCTACTTGGGGCTGCCCAGGTTGAGGAGTTGATTTGGTTCCTGCTGTCCTTGGATTTGTGTGATTTTCCAGCTTTTCCATTTCTCTTTCTTAAGAGATGAGTCCTGCTGGGTGGTCTGAGGGATATTGTCCTGGCCACAAAGTGTTCTTCAAGGTGCAGCTTTCATCTTCTCATCTGACCTTGACTCAGTTCCTGACCCTGGCCTCCTCCTATTCAGCACAATCTCTCTTTCTCTAGTGCTTTTAAACCAGATTTCAGGCTGAAGTGGCATTTTCTCTGCTCAAGATCTGACTCCTCCTGTCATGTACTTCCTGGCACTTCAGCAAACGCTGGGGTCGTAGGGAATGGTAGAGATTTCCCAACGTAGGAAATTGTGGAGGGGCATTATTCTGGGGACTTTAAACTCATCTTCAAAGCAGCCTGCAGAGGTGTCTGACCCTCTCCTCCACCTCCCTGAATTACCTGCTCATAGCACTGGCTTTAAAGGGTTCCAGAGACTGTGCTTCCATAGGGCAACCTGGTTTGATATTTACACGCCTTCTGCAGCAGCCACAGCAGATCCTGCTCTGGATTTCTGCAAAACACCAACCAAACTTCCCGAGGAGCTGAGCAGCTTCTGCTGTCACTTGGGGCATCTTCAGCTCTTTGAGTATTGGGAGAACATCAGGGATGGAGAGGGGGAAACAGCTGCCATGGCTGGAGGCAGCTATGGAGCTGTGCTCAGAAGGAAGGGATTGGTGCAGCTGCCATGCACAGAGCTCCTCTTCTCACCTCCAGGTGACCCTGCCTTGTGACAGCAGTGAGTTGCTGGCATTTTAAAATGCCTGGCAGAGTAATAAGCTGCCGGATTCAAAACAGGAGTGGTTTGAAGCCCGAGAGGTGGTTCAGTGACAAAGCAGACACCTGCTTGGGAGTGCAGTTCCTGCACGGCCCAGGTTGGGGATTATTTGCAAGCTGAGTGTTTTGTCAGTCTCTTGCCCAAGGGACAGGAGGCTGGGCTGCCTTTTGTTCTGCTCTTTCCTCCCCTAAAGAGGGAGGAACAGAGGATGCTTCCCTTGCCAGAGTCCTCGCTGACCTCTGCCCAACCCTCTGATCTTACTCCACCCTTGCCCTTCTCCCAGCTCCTCTCCTGCTTCTCTCCAATCTCCAGCCCTCTCCACTCCCAGGGCTGCTGCCCTCATGCCAGTCGGCTTCCAGTAGGATTGGGAAGTGAATAATGGGATCTCCCTTGCTTGGCTTTTACCCATCTGTGTCTTTAATTGCATTAGGGCAGTGGGGAAGAGCTCAGCCATGTGTCCTCGAGCCATCTTGTCCCCATGTGCTGCCCATCCCACTCCCCAAGTGGGAAAGGATGGAGAAGTTGTGCCAACTTCCCTGGAGGTGCAGTGGTCGAGATGGAAAAGCCAGGATCGTGGATTTGAGGTTACCCCAGGATGGTTTTTCCTCTCCTGGCCCCAAAGGGGTGTCAGCATTGGTGGGGGCTTTGCTCAGGGGAGGTTATAGTGTCCATCGTGTACTTTCCAAGGGATCAACCCCCAAGTTTGGCACTTTGGGATTAAATTGGGGGTTTTAGAGTACTTTCAATGCCAGCAGGCTTTTGTCCACCCCTCCAGGACGCAGGGCTGCCCCTCAACCCCAGTATCCTCCAGTAACCAGATGTCACTAGCCATGCCCCAGTGTCGTGACACTTGGCTTACCATGTTCAGGTTTTTTGTAAGCTCTTTTATTCACTTATTTCTGGCTGTTTTGGGCAAGTTTGCATCGTGCAGGGATGGAAACAGCTGACTAAGCACCTCCAGCATCAGAGGATGGCAACCTGGCAGGCTGGGTGGGGACAGCAGCATCCCTGGATGATTTCTGAAGCCTTCAGAGCAGTGCTGGCAGGATATATTTGTATTTATTCCTATCAAGTGGGGCGATGAAGGAGGCAGAGATCAGGGAAGGAGATTGATCAGAAGGTTTTTTTGGGTTTTTTTGTTTTGTTTTCTGTTGGGCTTCTTATTTCTCAAATAAGCAGCTCCTGTCACAGAGTCCCAGGTGGTGACCTCCCTTTTTAGGGTTTTTTATCTGCTATGGTGAACTGTGGTCTCCAGCTCCCTCTGAGCTGGTGGCCACCTCTACGTCTCCTTGAAGGAGGCTTTAAAAAAACCCCAACTCATCAATATTTCAGTTTCCATTCAAACCTCTTCCTTGCAGCTCCCCTTTTCATTTTCCTCCGGTGCCCAAAGCCAGCTCATGGAACGCATCCCTCCTGCTTCCAACGAGGCACCAAAGGCTTGTCAGAGGATGGGTAGAAGCTGCTGAGTAATTCTGGAAATGTAAAAACTGATGTTCTGCATGTCCCTAATTCTCCTAATTAAACAAGACACACGAGACCTCCAGCTGCTTTGTCATAAAACGTTGCTCTGAACCAGCCTGGTGCTGAAGGAGGTTAAACTCAAATTAAAGTGTTGAGAAAGGCCAAGGGGTTGTTCCCTGGAATTAACAAACTTGTGGCTCTTCCTCTGGCCCCTGGGGAGCTGTGGGTCTCTCCCTTGGGGTAGGATGTTCTCCTTGGAAACCTTTTTTCCCTTCTTTTTTCCCCCCTCAGTCTCAAATCGCTGAATGCCAAGCGAAGCGGCCGCACGCTCGCCCCGGGTTGGGTTTAGGGTTGGGCTGTGGTCCAAACCCCGGTGGATCCTCTGTCCAAACCCCTGCTTGGGTTTTTTTATCACTTCTAATCCAAGTTTTTTGGGGTTTATCTGAGAGGAGAGAGGGGGTGGCCCCTTGAATCTGTTGCCTGCACCGTTAGCAGCAGCCAGGCCTGCAAAGCCCATCGTGTCCATGGCTGCGCCACGCACCTGAGGCCCTGAAACAGGCCCGAGCCCTTTGCTTTTAATTATAAATTTTAATTTGATTTTAATTTTTTATTTTATTTTTAGTTTTATTTTTAAATTTTTGGTTTTATTTTTAATTTTACTTTTTAACTTTAAGTTCTAGCTTTAAGTTTTGACTTGATTTTGACTTGATTTTGGCTCGATTTTTGGCTCGGTTTTTGGCTCGGTTTTTGGCTCGGTTTTTGGCTCGGTTTTTGACTCGTTTTTGACTCTGTTTTTGACTCGATTTTGACTCGATTTTGACTCTGTTTTTGACTCTGTTTTTGACTCGATTTTGACTCGATTTTGACTCGATTTTGACTCGATTTTGACTCGATTTTGACTCGATTTTGACTCGATTTTGACTCTGTTTTTGACTCTGTTTTTGACTCTGTTTTTGACTCTGTTTTTGACTCTGTTTTTGACTCTGTTTTTGACTCTGTTTTTGACTCTGTTTTTGACTCTGTTTTTGACTCTGTTTTTGACTCGATTTTGGCTCTGTTTTTGGCTCTGTTTTTGGCTCGGGCTTTTTTGACTCGGGCTTTTTTGACTCTTTTTTTTATGTCAGTTTTCCATTTCCATGAGTGTACGGGTGCTGCTGGGGCCTGGTGGCCAGGTGGAAGCCCGGGCCATATGGGTCATGGCGGCCCCCAGGTCCCTCTGACCCCTTTCCCTTTGTCCTTTCCAGGGTACCTCAAGTGTGACACGGACGATGGCTGCGAGGCCAAGGAGGAGACGGGGGGTGAGGAGCTCTTTGATGCAGTGAACTCCTCCATAGTCTCTGGGGACAGCATCCGCTTCTTCGTCAACGTCAACCTGGAGGTGCCACCAAATGCCACCAGTGAGTGACACCATCACCCCCCTCCCCAAACCCACCTTTATCCCTCCTGGCAGTGATTATTCCTTGGGGAAAACCCAGTAAGAATCGGGCTGCTGGGATTTGTGTGAAACATTCTACATTTTGTTGGTTTTTTTGGTTTTTTTTTCAAGAAGGTCTCGAGGTTTGGGCTCTGGGGTTTTGCTGTCCCTCTCCCCGTTGTGGCCTGGTGGTCATTTTTAGAGAGAAATAGGGTTTTTTTTGGTTTTTTTCATGGTAGACAGCTCAAATGTGGCTCTGGGGCTTCTCAAGGTGTATTTGATTGTGTATTTATTGCAATATTCTGGTTTTTTTTATTGCAATATTCTGATTTTTTTATTGCAATATTCTGATTTTTTTATTGCAATATTCTGGGTTTTTTTATTGCAATATTCTGTGGGTTTTTTATTGCAATATTCTGTGGGGTTTTTATTGCAATATTCTGTGTTTTTTATTGCAATATTCTGGTTTTTTATTGCAATATGCTGAGGTGAAGCTGTTGGATCCACCCAGGTCAGTTGCTGCAGGTTGGAAGGGAAGGCAGAGTGTGGAAGGGATTTTTGGGGCTGGACACGTGCTTTTTGGGGTCAGCAATCTCTACTCCTGCTGTGTCAAGGCAGGCAGCAAAAATGAGGAGAAAACCAACTTGTTCAGTGTCTCTGATGGAGCTACATCTGCAGGACAGGGAGATGCTGGGGTGTGCCAGGCTCTGTTTATAAACACAAACCAGCTCCTATAGGGAGGGGTCCAAGTGCTCAACCCCCCCAAATTTTTCTCAACCCCCCCAATTTTTTCTCAACCCCCCCAAATTTTTGCCAAACTTGGGCAGCAAAATGAAGGGGACTTCCAGCACAAACTCTAAAGATATATTCCTTGGTTTTTTAGGGTTTCTTAGCTTAAATTTTCTTAGCTTAAATTTTCTTAGCTTAAATTTTCTTAGCTTAAATTTTCTTAGCTTAAATTTTCTTAGCTTAAATTTTCTTAGCTTAAATTTTTTTTGGTTTGAACTTTTTTTTTGTTTAAACTTTTTTTTTGTTTAAACTTTTTTTTTGGTTTAAACTTTTTTTTTTGTTTAAACTTTTTTTTTGGTTTAAACTTTTTTTTTTGTTTAAACTTTTTTTGTTTAAACTTTTTTTTAGTTTAACCTTTTTTTTAGTTTAACCTTTTTTTTAGTTTAACCTTTTTTTTTAGTTTAACCTTTTTTTTTAGTTTAACCTTTTTTTTTTAGTTTAACCTTTTTTTTTAGTTTAACCTTTTTTTTTAGTTTAACCTTTTTTTTTAGTTTAACCTTTTTTTTTTAGTTTAACCTTTTTTTTTTAGTTTAACCTTTTTTTTTTAGCTTAAACTTTTTTTTTTAGCTTAAACTTTTTTTTTTACCTTAAACTTTTTTTTTTACCTTAAACTTTTTTACCTCAAATCCCTAGCTTGCTCTTTTTGCCTCTAGCAGGCTAAGGCTGTTTTAACATTCTCTGTGATGCCCATGGGGTTTTGTCCTGCCAGCCTGGAGCCTGCCTTGTGTGGGCACTGACTAATTTGGAGATTAAATGTGAGGGCTCTGGATTATCCCCGGCGTCAGAGGGTGGGAGAGCCCTAAAGTTGGCTGGAAGTTATTTTTGGGGATCGATTGGGGTTGGATTGCAGTTATTGGGAACAGTCGTGCAGGACAGGGCAGGAGCCTGACCTCTGCTTGACCATCTTGAAAGGCACTTTCAGAATCAGAGCAGTGACTTGGATTTAAGGAATAACATCGAGCAATTTTCCAGCCTGCAATTTCACAAATGCCATCTTAATTGGAAGATTTAGGGGGGAGCTGTGCTCTGCTGTGACAAGTCTGGGCTGAATGCCTTGGGGTGCATTGTTTGGGGATGAGGAATGCAAGTGCTGTGGATTCTTCTGTGTCTGAAGGAGCTGACTTTCCTTCTGTGTCCTCCTGGGCTTTTCATAAGTGCCTTTCCCTTCCATTCAAAACAGGACAAAAAAAGGCTTCCTTATTTTCCCCCAAGCACTGATGGTTATGATGGTGGTATTAGTTGCATCCTTTTTCTTTAGCTGAGATGTTTAGGATTTTTCAGGAAAAGTGCATTTCTGATGTCCTTTCAAATGCAGGGATGGAGCTTTTAAAAACAGGCTCCAGGCACAACAAAAAACTTACAGTAAAGGCAGGTTTAAAGTGAATTTTTTTTTTCTCTATAAAACATGGAGGTTGTCCAGGTGGGCAAAATGCAGTTCCTTTTTTATCAGGCATAGAATTTCTCCAGGTGTTCAATTTATCAGGAGTGCATTTCTGATGTCCTTTCAAATACAAGGATGGAGCTTTTAAAAACAGGCTCCAGGCACAACAAAAAACTTACAGTAAGGGCAGGTTTAAAGTGAATTTTTTTTCCCTCCTCTATAACAACATGGAGGTGGTCCAGGTAGGCAAAATGGAATTTTTTCTCTATCAGGCATAGAATTTCTCCAGGTGTTCAATTTATCAGGACTCTCAGCTGGCTCTCAGAGCTGGTTTGGCTGCAGCATCCTCCAGATTGGGTTTGTATAAACTAAATCAGTGTTTGGCTGTAGAGGGCATAGCTGATCCTCCTGCAAAGCTGACTTCTCAGGTGGCTGAAGGAGCTGAGATGAGCTCCTTAAGATCTTCTACCAAAAGTAGCCTGAACTGCTGAGAAATAATAAAAAAAAAAAATGTACCCACTTCACAAGTTTTTAAACCTCATTTCTGCCAGGACCTTAAATATGCCATGGCTGAGGTCTGTCTGGGAGGAGACTGTTCCTCTGTTCCTTGTCCAACCCTGCAAGGGGACACTTTTCCAAAATGCTCTTGCAAAGCTGCTGCTCTCTGGGAATCTTGTTTTATATTCAGACTTTCCTGGAGAAAAAAAAATGTGGAGTTGAACACTTGCAGTGCTCATCTCCAGCAAGACGAGCTCAAAAGAGAAGGAAAACCAAACCAACTAAAAAAAAAAATCCAGTTTGTTTGAGCCAATCAATGCAAGATCCTCCAAACACCACATTTTGACTCCCTAAGGCACCTGGAGCACCAGGATTCCTGCAAGGTCCTCTGGAGCTCTTTAAACAAAGTGGAAAAACAAGTGTGGGAATGACTTCTTCTTATCCCTACCTTTTTTTTTTTTTTTTTCTTGCTTTCTCCAAGCTGGGGGAAACCTCTGAGCTGAGGCCAAGGGCTCTGTTGCCCTCTTGTGTTATGGAACCCCTTGCAACACTTTCTGGGACTTGGGCAGTTGCTGTCTGGCCAGAGGGGCACTGGCCATGAGCTATGGCCCATCTTCTGCAAGAAGGGTTCTCCAGGGCTGCCTGTGTTGATTTGCTCCCTTGTGGCAGCTGAATTTGCTGTGTGAAATAAATCTGCTTCATCTCCAGCAGTAAAAAAAAAAAAAAATTCCAAGGTGACTTGACAAATTGCTGCTCTGTGACACCTGTGAGCCTCTTGTGGTCATCAGAGTTTGTTGGCTCAAGGTGGTGTCCAAGTTCTCTCCTGTTGGAGACCTTTCCTGGCAAGCTGCTCTGAGGTTAATTCTCACCTCAACACAGGGCTAAAAGATCCAAAAAAATCCCATCTGGGGAGGGGATGAGTTGCTACCCCAGGGTCTGGGTGGTGGCAGGCAACCAAAGTGGAATTACAGAGGTGGTGACAGCTCTGCCGTCATCCTGTCGAGCTGTTAATCTCTGCATGATGGATGCAGAGTTTGCTGTGAGAATAATTGGATGCACTTTGCTGTAATTCTGTTTTTTAAAAAGATCACTGCGTGGGATTAAGCGTTGAGCCAACAAAACATGGCACGGCCCATAAAACTCCAACAATTCCCCATTGTCATCAAACCTGGGGCTGTGTGCACAGATGGGGGTAAAGCAGGATAGCTTGGAGAAATCTGGGCTTTCAGGTATGGCCCATTTCATTTTTAATTAATACTGTTTGCTGCTGCATGGAATACAGAGCCCAAATCAGTGCAGATGCCCAGGCACTAAAATATTTTGCAGCTTTGCCACTTGGGTCCTTTCTCCTTGGTGTTTTGTTGCTGATGAAAAGCAATTTTATTTTTTCTCACCTTTCCAGCTTAGGTTTTGGTGGCAAGGCTTCTGTTTGCAGCAAATGGTAGCTCCTACATGAAGGTGGGTTGTTGGAACTGGATGGTTTTGAACCTGGGATCTGTATTTTTGGGGAAAGATCAGGATGATTTGGGGACACTCAGGCTTATTTTGAAGTCCTCATAAAGATGGACAAGGTGTCTGCTCTGTGTCCTGCTGCATCTACTTTTCCAGGAGCCAGTACTGCATTCCTGCCCCAAATAAAATCCCTTTTCCCTGACACCTTTCCCTCAGGCTGGAGAAGGATTCCCTACCCCAGGAGTAGTGCTGCTGCCTTTCCTGTGCTGCAGGTGGAAAATCCAGTGTGATGCTTTCTTCCCTGGGAATTTCTCCCAGAGAAGGGGAGCATCAGTGAGTCTGGTGTGCAGTGAGGGGATCTCTTTTTTTTCTCCAGACCAATGTGCTACAAATCTGGTTTATTTCATAGCTCCCAGCTTGGCTGTCTGGTGCCTTGCAGGCTCTTACATGGCTTTACAACCATTTCCCAATTCTCTCACCTTGCTACAACCCTTCCTAGTCTTCCCTGGATGTTTTTTTTTTCTCCTTTTTAATAATTTTTTTATTTTATACATGAGCTTTTTCCATAAATGCCTCTGGAGCCTGAGTTGCAGGTGTACCTTACCTCCAGCTTGTTGCAGAAACAACCTAGGGGAGCAAACCCCTCTCTGCTTTGCCAGCAACACACTTGGAAATAAATCCCTGCCAAATAACCCAGCAGTGTGGTTTAGGTTGAGCATCCAAGTTGGTTTGCAAGCATTAAAACCTTATTTATTGGAGAGGGGCTGTGAAGTGTGTAGGGCCACAACCTTGCTGTGGCTCAAGGTGTTCTTCTTGGCAGCTCCCTGGAATCAGCCAGGCAAATATTTTCATTATTTGGACCTTTTTCTTGCAGTCTGGGGGTTTAAAATGATTCTTTAAGCCTCGTTCTTGCAGCTCTGGTTTTTAAACCAATTCATCTTCTCTTCCATTGCCCAGCCTGCAGTTTGAGGGGTTTGCACAGGATTTTTTTTTAAAAAATTTAATTTATTTATTTATCAGGAGTTTGTGGAGCTGTAGCTGCTCAACTTGTACAGTGTGCATTGGTACTTAGAGGTGATGCTGGCACCGGGGGCTTTCAGCAGCTGAAAGGTTCCTGAAGCAAAGTTTGGGGGGGAAAAGGCAAAAAAAAAAAAAAAGCCTTATGGCAACTAAAAGCCAATCAGAAAGGAGGATGTGGCTTTGTGTGTGTGTGGGGGAAATAACGGAACACGATTTACGCTTGATGAGAAATTAAAGGCAGTTCCACCCTCTGGACAATTGATCATTCCTAGATAGGGAGAATGAAGGGTTTCCTGTAATCTGCTCCAGAGACACGTGCACACCCGTTGCTGCTGCTGGGAGCAAAACACCCTCCTCTTAATTCATGGCCCAGCCCCTTGCTGAGATGACTTGTGGTTGGGATTTTTTTTTTTTTCGGTTTTGTTGTGGGTTGTTTTTTTTTTTTTTTCTCCCCTTTTTTTTTTTTTTTCCTCTTGAAGGGGGACGAGGAGAAATGCTGGATGCTGGCGCCAAGGATATTCCAGAGAGAGTAGTGTCCAGAGACAAGTGGTCTGGGCCTGAATGGGTATCATTCTGCACACAATAGTCACATTTCCTCACATTAATACCAAGGTCCTTTTTATGTCTCGAGGCACAATGCTGACCCACGCGTTCCATCTGATAACTCCTGTTTTAGCAGTTTGATGTCAGCGTGGGATGTTGGGCTCCCAAAGCTTCCTATCCTCTAATGGAAAGTGGATACACCAATTGTGTGGCAGGCAGGGGGTGTGGGGGGGGATGGCCTCCCTCTGAATTTCCTGGGGAGGGTGTTTTCAAAGCAGAGCCAAGGGAGGTGCAGGGTGTGTGCTGGGGGGGTTCCAGACAAAGGCAGTGTTCTCCTTGGGGTAGTTTCCCTTGGGGGGGTTTTGGGTGCTTTGTCCCTCTGGAAAAAAAGTCACCTTTTTGCCCTGAATTTAATGACCAAATCTTGGTTTTGAGAAATTATATATTTAGTTTTGTGGTGTATGCTTATCCGAGGGGTTGGGGGGTGTGATGAGTGATGCAGTGCTCAGCACTCTTGTCTCTGACTCTATAAAAAAGGTTTTTCTGGCTGTCATTTTCCAATTCCTCAGCAATAGCCAGAGAGGAAAACAAGGTGATAGCCCTTCAGCTGCCCCTCTGTTCTGAGGGTTCCTCAGGTGAGGTTTTCCTGCCCACCCTTGCTGCTCCTTTCCAACTCTCTCCAGAAACTTGCAGCTTGTTGCTTATTCCCAACCTGCCTTTAACCTGGGTGCTGCTTTAAGAGGGATAAATCAGCTGATTTTTCAGGCTTTCTGCTGCAGCTCACTGCCTCATCCTGGGAATGTAGGATTGCTGGGGCACAATTATTGATAATATTTATCCAATATTACTCAAATCCCTGGGGGAGAGGCCAGACTTGGCACAACCACACTAGAACAGCAAAGCAAAGGATCCCCTTGGTGTCCTGCTTGTGCAATCCTCCTGCCTTTGAGTTAGAGGCATCTCCACTGCTCCTAACAAGTTCCTCTTGTGCCATGTGCTGCTGGGGCTTTATTTGTATTTTTTAAACCAACACAGCCTAAGAGCAGAACAGATTTTGCTGCTCACAGTGGGATTCAGCACCAGTGCTTGAGGCTTAGAGTTGCACAGATGCCTGAAGAAATCACCAGTGCCCAGATAAAATAGTCTTTTTTTTTTTTTTTTTTTTTTTTTTGGTAATAAAATCCCCCTCTAAACCTTCAACACTTCCTCTGACCCTTGATATTTTTCTGAGACAACCATGGAAGTGCAAACTTAGTATTCTGCTGATTTATTACCCTGTTTGTCATGCAGATGTTCTGGGGTGTGTACATAGACTCAAGTGTGCACTGACACCTGCACAGCTATAAAGTTGCTGCTCTCTGATTTCCATCCCTCTAGTCCAAAGAAAACATCTTCTTAGGATGCTCTGGACATCCTCTGCTGAGTTGTTTCCCTCCAAAGGCTTTGGTGTCTTCTCAGGTGTTCAGGGCACCACTGGGAAACCTGTGCCAGGGAAGGGACCTTCAGTGAAAGGAGAAAAAGGTGAAAAACCTTAAACTTTGGGCATTTGCCTTGGCTGGGTTTGTTTTTCAGGGCTGCTTTTGCATAGAAGATGTCATTACCTCAATGGGAGGTGGTGGGGGGAAGCAAGTAGAGGATTTAATTCCTCCAGATTGCTATCAGGGATGTTGTGTAAAGGGGCAGCTGGGATAAAACTGCTTTGGAATACAGCAGATCAATTTCCTGCTGCATTTTTTATTTATTTTTTTTTTTACTTCCCAACTATTAAATCTCCTTAATCATATCAGCTCGGTCCTGTTCTTCTCCAAATAGTGGGAATAAAAAAAAAATAAAAATAAAAGCATGCCCTAGTGCCCTGGAAAAGCTCAGGATGTGCCAAGATGAGGCCACAAGTGTAAGGCTGAGGTGCCCTCAGTGTCTCTGCTGTGCATGCAGCCTCCAAACTGGGGCTGTGAGTTTTGCCTTGATGTGGCTGCCAGGGGATGTTAGAGATGAGTTGCTGGCTTTTTGGTTTTCCCTTGGGCAGGACCTGGAGCACAGCCTAACAGATAAGGTCAGGCACCCCTGGCAGCTCTCCTTAAACTGGGGGTGAGGCTGGAGACAACAATGCCCATCACTAGCTGCCTTGCCTAAAATAGACTTTTGCAGCCTGCTTTTTTGTCCACCAAAGGAGGATCACAAAAATAGATGTGAAAATTCAACGTGGCCCTGACCTCTTCTTGCTGCTTAAGTTTCCTTAATCTTGATATTCAGGTGAGAAATCCAGTTGTTGGTCCTGGTAGTGAGAGATGATGGATGATTGATGGGTGTTTTGATGGGTGACCCTGCTTTGGCAGGGGTGGGGGTTGGACAAGGTGATCTTTTGAGGTCCCTTCCGACCCCAAACTTTCCCTGATTCTGTGATTTTCTTTCTGTAGAGGGTGAATCCCTGTTTTTTCTGTATCCGTTTTGTCTTCATGAAGGGCTCCTCCATTGGGGTGCAAGGATCAAAGGTGCTGCATCATTCCAGGGTGCTGCATCTTTTTTCCAGGGTGCTGCATCTTTTTTCCAGGGTGCTGCATCTTTTTTCCAGGGTGCTGCAACCTTTTCCAGGGTGCTGCAACCTTTTCCAGGGTGCTGCATCTTTTTTCCAGGGTGCTGCATCTTTTTTCCAGGGTGCTGCATCTTTTTCCAGGGTGCTGCATCTTTTTTCCAGGGTGCTGCATCTTGTTCCAGGGTGCTGCATCTTTTTTCCAGGGTGCTGCAGCCTTTTCCAGGGTGCTGCAGCCTTTTCCAGGGTGCTGCAGCCTTTTCCAGGGTGCTGCAGCCTTTTCCAGGGTGCTGCAGCCTTTTCCAGGGTGCTGCAGCCTTTTCCAGGGTGCTGCAGCCTTTTCCAGGGTGCTGCAGCCTTTTCCAGGGTGCTGCAGCCTTTTCCAGGGTGCTGCATCTTTCTCCAGGGTGCTGCAGCCTGTTCCAGGGTGCTCCATCTTTCCAGCTTCCTAGAACTGGAGGGAAGCAGTGGAAGTGCCATGAAGGAGGAGAAAAATTCTGGCAAGGCTGGTGGTGGTTGTTCTGGAGCTTTAGCTGAGCCATCTCCTGATGGCTGTGTCATGTCCATCTTCTTGCATGGTTTTTATCCCACATTTCCTCATGGATTCCCTCCCAGTAAATAAATGGCTGGTTCATAAGCCAGGCAGAAGTGCCTGTGGGAAATCTGGGCATTTTTCTCCCTGTTTTTCCAGTGGGCCTGTAAGATAAGAGCCCAGAACCATGATGGCTTTATCAGTCTCTCTCCTTTTTTTGAGTCAAATCTTGAGTGTTGCTTGGCTGAGATGATGAATGAGGTTCTGGGCTTCCCAAAGTATCATCTCTGTACCTCAAACAGGTTTTTTTGGGGAAGTTAAAAAGACTCTGGTCCAGCAGATATAATTAGAGGTTTTTTCTTGTGCTGAAAAAGCTGCTAAGATTGATACACACCTGAAATTGATAAGAGGAACCAAGAATTGCTGCATAATAAAAGGCCAACATCAAATCCTGCTGGATTTGTGTGTGTCTGGGCTGCAGATATTACAGAAAATTCTTTTTAGCATGTGCTGGGTATTGTTCAGGGCTGTGGTGATGGTTTTTTGTTTTTCTGGTTCGTTTTGTTGTGAGGTTTTGGGTTTTTTTGGTTTGGTTTGGTTTGGTTTTTTTGTCTCTAGAGCTATTTGCAAGAGCTGAAAACCCAAACCATGTTTTCTCCTCTGAATATTTATGGCTTCCAAATCTTCCAGCTTACTTTTGCATGTGTAATTAGGCTGTAAGTTGAGTCAGTGAGCAGTGGAGAACTACAAATGTAAGAGCCTGGGGAAAATGCTTGATGTTTCTGGTTTATTTGGGTGCTTGCTTTTTAATAATAAATGGCATTTTTTAGATGAAACAGCTTGTGCTTTCCAAAAGATGTGTCAAAAGCCATAATAATTGGGACTGTTGCACCAGCAGACTTGTTTAGTAAGTGATGCTTTTGATCTTTGAACTTTGGGTGAAGTTGGGTGATGTAACCAAACCCTCTGAACCATCTTTTGTTCAGTGGGAGGTGGAAGGAATCCTTTCCCTCTTCACAGCTGAGCTCAGCTTCATTCCCAGGTTGAGTTTTAACCCCCCCAGGGACACGACTTGGATTCCTATTCAAGCAGGGATGGTTTTGGTTCAAGCCACTTGGTGAAAAAAAAAAAAAAAAAAAAAAAGAAAAAAAAATCAGTTTCTAGTTCTGGTGTTTTCACATTTAGCTGGATTTTGGGGACCATCACAGTGCTGAGCTTGAAAGGTGCCTGTGTGGGGGAAAAAGGAGGTAATTGTAGGTTAGGATTTGGAAATCCAGCTCCAGAAGGGAAGAAAAGCCCTTGTCTGAACAGCTCTAACTCTGTTACATCTCTGTACTTTTCCACAGCTTGCTGTCTGGAAAGGTTTTTTTTTGTCTTCAGTGGGGTTTTTCCATGCTGTCACTGTGCTCCTGTGAAGGAAAGCTGCTGATGTGTTTTGTGTGTAATTTGGGTAGCAGGTCAGGGTTTTTCAGAGAGCTTGAAGCTGAGGACTTGGAAAGGAGCAGGATGCACTCTGACTCTACCTGTGGTGCCACTGATGCTTCAGAGATGCTGCCTGGGATGCAAGCAGGACAGATTTGCCTCATGGCAAAGCCTGGCTCTGATTTAATTTCTTTTTCTTTTTTATTTTAGCTTATACCCCCCCAAATTATTTCATAGATACCCCAAGAAAATATTAACACTGATGTTTGGAAGCTGAAGCTGCACGTTTCCTGGGAACCCCCATCCCTGTAACTCAGCCACATGTTAAGTGACATTTAATAGTCTCCAACCAGCAGTTTTCTTTCCCCAGAGCTCTGTTGCTTTACTCTTAGATTTATGGAAGCAGCGTGGTGAGTTGACAGGACATAAATGTGCTCATCTTCCAATCACTGCCTGTGATCTCTTGCAGGCTGCTCCCTTGGAAGTGCCTGGGTGTTATTGTTGACTCTTTAATGAGGACAAGAATGGTTTCCAAAACGAGAGTGACTCATGCAATCTTAGCCTCAATCTATCAAACAACCATGTGTTGGATTAAATGGTTACCTAAAGGATTAGATTGTATTTTTTTTTTCTAGGAGATGGGGGAGAAAGGAAGAGGAAGAATACATGGGGCATCTGAAAAAGCTGCAAGACACAAATACCAACTGATGAGAGGATGCCAAAGGTTTCTTCTAGGCTTGGTTTAGATTTCCAAAATGGGAAGTGCTGTAAAAATTGAATCTCTGCTTCTCTCCAGAGAGCATCCTCTGTACTTCACCTTGTTCTGAGCCTTCTGCTTGGTTCCTGCTGCCTCTCAGGTACAGGTGATAGTAACATTTTTCTGATTTGTGTTTTTTTTTTTTTTCTCCTTTCCAGCTGAAAATGAAAACGATGGCTGCGTGTTACTGCACACATCAAGGAAGGTAAGTAGAAATTCTGTGATAATTTGTTTTTACTGGCTACAAGGAGAGAAAAGACTCTTAAAACACTCTATGGGGGTGGGGGGAGGTGGTTTTTACTGGCCAAAACAGAAGGCATATTAATCCTTTTTTTCCCCTGAATTCTGCTGTCTGTCTTTAAGCCTTCAAACAAAACCCAAAAAAAAAAAAAAAAAAAAAGTGGTGCTTGTTCTCTATAATTCTCATTGTTCCACCACTTTTTGTCTCAGACACTTCCTTGACATGTTGATTCATCACTTTCTCTTCTGCAGCTGCCTGCAAAGGGATCCCAGCTCACACCACTGGGATTCAGGCTGCTGAGCTCCTCTCCAGCCCCAAGCAGAAAAGCCCAATAAAGCTGTGATTTGCTTCCCTTCTTTATTCCAGCTAATCAGATCTGCCTGCAGGGTTCAGCAGGAATAAATTCCCTGGAAATACACAGGCTGGGAGGATGACTGGGACACAACCCTTAGTTTACCCTTGCTACTGAGACCATAAACTCAAGAGTGGTAAAGTGGAAATGCAAAAAAAAAAAAACAAAAAAACAACCCAAACCCCTCGTGTAGGCTGTGTGACTCCAAACTTCCAGCTAGGACAGGACAGGGAAAGTATGGTGAGAGGAAATGGGTGGATATTTAAAACCAGGTGAGTTTTGGTCTTTGGGGCTCTGAGGAATGGCTCATGGTGCTTTAAGACACTTGCTGGATGTGTGAAAACCTGGAGCACCACTGATGCTGGCAAAGCAAATATTGCAAATGGTGTTGGAGGTGGTAATTTGGGTCCTTAAAGCTGTGTTCTAAAGCCCTGTGAGCTTTTTAGGGAAGCCCAGAGAGCTTTTAATTCTGCCTTGCTTCAGGCCTCTGAGTAAACTCAAATCCTGAAAAGCTGTTTCAGCTTTTGGGTTGGTAATGGGAGGAAAAGGTGGTTTAGGTTCAGTGGAATAAACCTTCCCCCAAGTTAAAAAATCAAGCAAACAAAAACCAATCAAACCCCCCCACCAAATAAAAAAAAAATAAGAAACCAAAACTAAACAAAAAACCAAGATAAACCCCCTACCACCACCAAAAAAATTAGACATTGTTTGATTATAAGTCCTAGAGGTTTAAGATATTCTGTGCTCAGGACTGGAATTGTCAGTGATTTGTCTTGTCTAATTAATTCTAGTGCCAGGGCTCTCTGAGCTGCAAGCATTTGACTGGAAGTAACCTAAGAATTTAATCACTTAAAGTGCAAATTCCAAGCCCAGATGCAGGATCTGCCTCTGATGAGCAATAATTGGAAACTGCTAACACACGAGTGTCTCTTCTAGTTTATTTTTTTAGAACTGCAGGATTCCTGCTTTTCTGACCAGAAGTTGATTCCTGAGCTTTCCAATGTGCTGTTAAGCAACAAATACCAAAGAGCTAACATGCTTTAGCAGGGCTTGAAAAAGAGACTTTTTTGCCAGTTTTTCCCTCCAGGGAGGACAAGTGGAAATTTTCTTCTTTAAATGCAAAGGAAATTGGGACCTGAGTCACAGAGGGAGATGGCTCCAAGTGTCTGGGAAGGGGGAATCACTAGGAGAAAATTGGTCAGGTCAGAAGGTTTGTCTGGAGATATTTCCCTCCTGGGCTGTTCCTGTCTCCTCTTGTGGGTCTTGTGCCCCTTTAGGAGTGCTGGAAGGGAATCTTTGGGGCAAGCTGCTGTCTGGCATGGCACTTGTTAGGGATGAATACAGAGAAGCTCCTTGTACTAGTTTATCACCATCAGTGTGTTTCAGAAGGAGTTGTCCCAAGCTTTTGGGATACCACATTTTAGGAAGGTTCTTGCAGTGCCTGTCAGTGGAGGTGGTCTCCAGAGCAGCCACCCAGAAGAGAGCTTGCATTTTGGGCCTTCTTGATGAGTGTTGAGAGCTCTTTTTATTATTATTCTTGATTTTTTTAAACTATGACTTTGGTCAGAAGACCTGCCTGAAGTTGGGAAAAGCTGTTTCAACACATTTCCCTTTCTTTGGCCTCTCTTCTTGCCATGATGCAATGTGCAGCTTTGCAGGCAAGGATACTCCATGCTATTCAAGTGGCTCTTGGGTTTCTTGCTAAGCAGTTTCCAGCCTCAGGTTTCCAGCATCAAGTGTCCTGGGGTGACTTTAGCCTGGCTGGCTAAAAATATTTGCAGAGGAGCAATCATTAATCTGAAACCACTGAGTGTTCTGAATGGAACAGTTTTGTGTGAGCTATCTCTGGCCTTGCTGTACCAGTGTTTTCCCTAATTTAATTCTGGTTTCTCTCCAGGAGTGATGTGTTTACATCCTTTCTTGGTGGGTAGCTGCCTGCAGGGGTTTCATGTGTGCATCTTCCCCAGTGTCACCAGAGTGATAATGAGGATGGGTATAGCCCCTGTTTCCTATAAAGAACCCAGGAGCAGGGGAACAAAACAGGACTGGGGCATGGAAAATCATTTACCCAAGGCATTGCCTGAAGCTGGGGGCAGAGCTGGAGCTGAATCCTTGTGACTTGCAGGAAGCTGCTGACAGTGCTGTCCAGAGCAAGCAAAGGATGCTGTGACAGGCAGCTTGCTGGAGGATCAGTGGTGGTTGAGATGATGTGGGCAGATAGAGCTGTCTGCTGGGTGCCTCTGCTTCATTTCTGCTGTCCCTCAGCTTCCTCCTACCACTCTTCTGCTTCTGGTGGCTTGTCCCATGCATGGGGGAAGTTGGTGACACAAAGCCACTCTTCCTTTTTTTTTTGAAAGTTCTTCAGCACTGTGGCACTTGGGATGCTCTTCATTCTCCTCTTACCTGCATGGCTACTTCTCTGCCATCCATCTTATTAATCCTGGCTAGGATTTGTTGATTGAACCTGCATCCTTGGGTGGACTCTGCATAACAGGCAAGTTTGGGAGGTGGCTGCTGGTTCTATGGTGACCCCACAAGCACCAGGGTTAGGATGGCAATGGGTATCTTAACCTGTTGTCTTGCAGGGATGATTTGAGACTGACTTAGCCACTTGAAGTTCTCTCTCTTAGGTGGAGCTGTAACATAGCTGTGTCACTGCCATCTCTCAAACAGCAGAGGATAACAAAGCCTTGGGGGTGGGAGCTGAAATCCTTCAGAGAATCCTCCCTCTGGAGGATGCTGTGTGAGGAGTGATTGATGCACAGTAAAACAGTGCTAATTGCAATGGATGTGTACTGACAACTTGATGGTTGCTGTGATAATTACAGCAATTAGTCTGATGTTAGCATTCTCTTCCCCCTGTGTCTAGGCTAGAAATGGAAAAGGTGTAGAGAAGGTTTGTGTGAGAGGAGGGGATCCATGAGTCAAGCTCTGGGGTGGTCCTGTAACTTGGGGGAGAAGGTTCAGAGGTCCTGGTTGTGGAGGCAGCTTGGGGTCAGCTTTGTAAAAGCAAGTCAGAGCTTGAGTCCTGCTGAACTGAAGGGCAACTGAGGGCTTGAAAGTGTATCTTGACAGTCTGGTCCTCAGCATCATGAGTTGAAGCCTGGCTGGCTTCCCATTGGGAGGAAGATCCATCTAACAAAGTGCAGTTCCAGATTTCCTCACTCATCTTAAGCTGTTGAGTGAGAGGACAGACAGGGTTGTCAGTCCTTGACAAGTGCTGTGAGTGCTAACTCTGGGTTTGGGTTTCCAAGGACTGGGACATGGGAAGGAGGCAGTTTGCTTGTTCAATTAAAGAACTTGATAGCTGACACAGAGAAAGGAGCTGAGGTTCTGCATCTGTGTGGCTGGGTTTTCCAGCTCAAGGCCAGCAAGACTGGGAGGACAGATTCAAAGCTAGAAAAGGAAGAAAACTTCCTTGGGACTGGGAACAATAGAGATTTAGGTAGTGTCAAAAAAAGGGGGATGAACTGGGTGGCATTTCCCATCTCAAGGTCCCCAGCTGGGAGCACTGGGTAGTGGTGGTTCCCAGTTGGAGCAGAGCTGAGCTAGGTTGCCTTCAGGCACATACTGGTAATTTTTTTTCACTGCTCAACTCCAAGTCCATTTCTTCCAGATAACTTTTCCCATGTTGCTGAGAACTTCTTGAATTATTTAAGCCCTAAAGAGGATTTTAAATGCTACTTTAAGCATTTTTGCTCAAGCTCACTTCTGTGCTTTAGCCTAGGCAGCAAAGCTAATTTTTTTTTTTTTCTTAATTCTTCTTTTTCTGTCAGGTTATAAATGGTGCCCAGGCATTCACCTGGGGTGACTCTGTTAGGATAAGACTTGTAAATTCAGGTCTCCAGTGCTTTAATAATATAACATAAAACTCCTTCTCTAACATGATGTGAATGGTCCAAGTGATTCCAGAATCAGTGGTTTGGTGGCAATAACTTCCACAAAACAGAATTACACGGATCCAAAGCCTTTGCTGTTAGGTATTGACTTCAGCTGTCTAATCCTCTGACCTCTTCTTAACACAGTACCTGAAATTAAAGAACTTTGAAGAGGAAGTCAGAGCTCACCGGGATCTGGATGGGTTCTTGGCCAGAGCCAGCATCATTGTGGATGAGAAGGCCACCTCCTTGGATGATGTTCTTAGGGAGATGCTGAAACGCTTTGCTAAAGACTCTGAGAACGTGGAGCCAAGCTGCAACTTTGAAGAAATCATGAGCACTTTATTCACGGATTCAGGGACCCCACGAGAAGGGAATGGTAATCAACTCTTGATTTGCATTTGCCTGCAGGTTGCTATTAAGTTGTCATCCTTTCTACTGGTGGTGTGTTGAACTACTCTGGAGTCCCCAGACTTGCATGTGACACTGGGGGGTTATTTTTCTGTGTCACTCAGACTGAAGGGTCTTGTTTCTCCAGGGTTTTCATGTTTTGGTGGACTCTTGCCCCTGTTTCATTAGGATGACAGAGTGGTGTTCTCTGGGGTCAGAAGTCTCTAGCACTGGAGTCTTGGCTTTCTGGACCCATTAAGATGTGCTTGTCCTCAGACAAGTCTCTGGTCTTTTCAAAGAGACACCTGCCAGTGTCTCTTCAGAAATGGCTCCTTTGCCTTGTGGTTCTCCCTCTGAATTCCCACAGGCTGGGGGAGGGCTGAGCCTTCACTTTTCTCCCAGCCTACTGGAAGGAACAAGAAGCACTTTCTTTTCCTCCAGAACCTCAGCTGGGCTAACCCTAACCACCAGGGGCAGCTCAGGTGTCACCTTGAGCTATCAAGAAATGTCATAGCATAAATCTAAACCATTATGTGTTAGCCTGAGATGTAAAGAAGCTTAACTGAGCATTGTTTCTCTGTAGGCACCCCTGATGTTTCAGAGTCAACAGGAATGAATAATCAAACTCGTACATCGCACCTCAAATGTAACTGTCACAGCCTGAGTGAATTTGTTTAACAGATATGTCAAGTCGTAAGCATGTTCATGCTTTGGTTTCTTCTTGCTACCTCTCGTAGAGCTTTGCATTTGTAATATCTTGAATTTAGGCTGTCTGCCAGTAAAGAAAAAGAAATCAGTGCCATAAAATAAGCTGAGAACGGTAATTAGGGAGGGGAGGGAGGGTGTGGGGGAAGAGAGGGCAGGGGAGGCAGCAGATGATGCCTCTTCCACTCCTCTGTATGTGTGCTAAATAATGCTAATCTAATAACCTAATATTGCAGTAGGTTGATGTTGGGAGGAGAAAACAGCTGCCTTTCCAGGCTGAGAATCATTTTAAGACAGAATTCAAAATGTCAGGACAGATGTTTCCATCTTTCTCTCTTGTCACCCCCTGCCCTTGCATCAATCCACTCTGCAGATAAATAAGCTTGTTATTAGTATTCAGCAGCCATTTGAAAGGAAATGTTTTTTGCAGTTGCAAACCAACCACCAACAGCCTGTACCATTTCCCTCTCTCTTTTTTTTTTTTTTTTTTTTTTCCTAGTTCACCTCTTATCAGACACAATTCAAGGGGTCATGGCAACACCCACAGGGGTGCAGTATCAGCAGTCCTGGCTCTGTATCATGTAAGTACCTGGGTTAGGTGAGCAGAATCCATTGCTTCTCAAAACTTGTAACTGCTGGTGGGAGGAATAGCAGTTCAGAACAAGCTTGTTAGTCAAGATTGTGATGCCCTTTCCATCAATCCTGGATGGGATCCTGTGGGATCTCAGTCTCAGCACTGAGCTGCTGCTCTTGGCAAACGGGCAAGCAGTAGCCTGGGCAGAGATGATCAATCTCTACAGAGCATTTAGCTCTTGGATGCTATCAAAATCTGGTGTTAACAAGCTAAGAATGTTAAAAAAAATAAATCTGAGCCAGAAAATGCTAATTACTGGAAAATGTTAATGAGAGAAACTTCTGAAAGGGACTAACAAACTGGTTCATGGACTGCTTTGCCTGCCAAAGTCTGGGAACTTGCACCAAAAGATTTCTTGAGCCCTTTGATGAAAGCATCTAAACTTTGTAACTGAGAATTGAAGTTAGAAATTCTGCCAGTGTTAGACACTGATTGCTTTGTCTGACAGTTAACTCAGACACTGCTTAATTGTCAACACTTTTGAACATTAGAGCAGGCCCTGAAGACAGAAAGGACTTGGCCACCTGGGATTTACAAGACATGGTGGCTTCATCTCAGCTTCCACTTGACCAAAACTGAGGTTTGAAGCTATTGTCTCCAAATCCAAGCATGTTGGGTGAGCCAAATTGTCCCTTCACAAGGGACCCTGAGTCACTGAGTCAACCAAAGCAATGAGATCTGACTCCTGTCTGTTGCTTTATGCACAGTCTCTGAGTCAAGTTGTCAAGAAATATATTAATTCCCAGAGAAATCACCAGGGTATGTTGGATAGGTGCCTGAGGGCTTGGGAAGTGCATACACATATTTTAACCTTCACAGCCAGTTTGCTAGGACAACTGTCACAATAATTTCCCTTCTGTTAGTAGTTGTTCTCCTACCTTCTGCTTATGGCTGGAAAAAATGTGGAGTATTCTGTCTTGGAAATAAATTAAACCAAAAAAGCTGATCAAACAAAAAAATCAAACACCAACAAAAGAACCCAACCTTGTTTATAGTCTCTTAGGAAAGAGGAAAATGGGGTTTCTGTGGGAAGAAGAAACAGTCAGGGCTCTGTTCTGTGAAAGAAGTGAACTGGATAATGTTGGTGCTGCATGTGCACCAACACACTTGTGGTTCTACTCTTACACCAGGAATGTACAGAGCAGCTTGCACAATGAAGATGATGAGTTCATACAGTGAAATGGTCTTTCTCTAATGATCAAGCTGCTTTTCAGCAGTTTTATTCACTCTGGATGCCACAGTGAACAGCAATAAGGTTATGTACAGCATAGTCTGGGAAGGGTAGAGTAGAAGTTTCTGCCATGGCATGTGACATGGCTCTGGGGAGGGCTCTGAAGAGTGATTTGATAACAAAGCAATTCCAGAGGTCATGATCCAAGTGCTGTGATTATACAGAGGCAGCTGAAAAGGGCAGGTTCTGCCTTTCTGGGGAAAGTGAGCCAAAGCTTTAAATGCATCCGTGTGAGTAATACCAGCTTCCATGACAAGACATGATTTGGAAAACAAGCTTACAGCCCCAAGGTGTCTTGTGCAAAACTTTCCTTGTTTCTTCCTTTTGTTATGCTGAAGAGGGAGAAGAAAGTGGTGGGAAAGCAGCTGATGAGTTATTAACTATAATTATCTAATTATTGCACTGTATTTCTGCTGTAGCTATTGTGCAACAGATTGTGAGCTGTATTTTTAGATCTTACATTTTTCTTGTAGTCAGATTGCAAAACAACTTCCAAAACTCTGAAGTAAAAGGAATTTGTTGATGCAAAAATTTTCCATGCGAGTGAGGAGAACCTTTGAGATATCTGTTGCTCTTTACCCTTGCACTTCAGTCTGGACTCTTTGCTAAATTTGGGATCAGCCCAGCTGTTTGCTGTGCACCTTGACTGACTTTGTATTCCTAGTGGATGAGGTAAGCTTGAATTTCATGGCAGGATTACATGAATGAGGAAGAGCATCTCTGGGGCTTTGGTAGTGCTGCTTCTGTGTTCATTTTAAAGGAAAAAAATTAAAGCCCAAATCAGCATAGAATCCGAAAGAAACTTGTGTAGGATAAAACTCAAGGAGGATTTTTTTGGAGATGTTCAGAGCCTGGCTGCAGAAGAGCATTCCTAATGGACCCAAATTTAGTTCCTTCTCTCTTCTGTGCTGGAGAAAGGGCTGTTCTTTGATACCTGACTTAGCCAGGGTGGGAAATACCTAGGGTGAAAAAGCTATTCTGCCTCTGCTGGAATTGGTGCTTTCCTGACAGCTTCAGGTCTCAGGAATCACCAGTGAGGTTAAGATGTACCCAATGGATCTGGGCTTATAGCTACAGGACAGAACAAACCATTGGGGAATTGAAGATCTGAAGGTCTGAATGTTCCACTGCATCCCAGGAAAACAAAAACCTGGCTTCTGATTAACAAGAGGGTGTAGGATTGTGTGTGTGTCTGTGTCCAGACTAACCAACCAGGTTTTTGTGTCTGTGATGGTTTTTTAACCATCAGAGATACAGATGATCTTCATTGGTGAAGGACCATGATCTCACACCTTAGAAACCTTGGATGTTTGGTTTCTCTTTCTCCTATTCCTGGCATTTTCCAGAACACCAAGACAAACTGGCATGGAGACCTCTTGCTGCTTCACTCTGAAGCTGCTGCTTGGTTGTTCCATTAGAGAACTTGAAGGATCCTCAGACCTCTCCCAGAACAGGGAATGCTGAACTGTTACCCTCAAAATTAACCAATTATTTAGCACGAGGATTAACCTATTATTTAGCTACTGGCTGTCAGTAGAAGCTTGGGAGGGGGGTACTTTGGTACCCCTCCAGCATTCAATGACTGCAACAGGGAGATGTGCTGCCAGGAGTGTGCCCATGAACCACCCAGATCTACCATGATCCAGAGCCTGGAGGATGTCAATGGGATGTTTTGCATGTCTGGATTAGGAAAGGTGGGGCAGAATCCCCCTGTGAGAGCTATTGGTTTGGGTGTTGGATGTCTGGGGCTCAAAAAACCCAGGGAAAGGCCCCCTTGATCTAATGGGGAGTGGAAGAAAGCAGCAGCCAAATCCTAGCACACCCAGTTTTGGTTTTTTTGCTGGCTGACAAATGAAGATGCAAATGCCTCATTTTATTCTTTTTTTTTTTCCTTGGAGTGAAGGATGCCTGATACTAACAATGTTAAAGTAATTGTTAACTCTGACTGCTGGTGGTTCTCTCTCCTTGATGATGTCTTAGGAGAAACACCAGCTGGGGAGGTTATTGAACAAATGCCTCCTCAGCTGAGTGGAATTCCCCAGGCATCACAACTTGCAGGATACTTCTTGCCAGGAGATACATATCACTGCTTTCTTCCAAAGCTGAATCCATAGAAAAACATGAAACCAAGCTGCTGGGTTGTCTGGATTGAGTCGTTAAAGAGCAATTTCCTTTGGCTGCTTGATGAGCCACATGGAGTGGTGTGATGGGCTTATTTTTCAGGGCATTCAACTGATTTGCTAAGCTGCTTTAACAGGCAAAGCAGAGGGGAGGAAAAAAAAAAAGCAGCCTCTCTGCAAGCATAGAGTGGTTTGGTGGTTTGTGAGCTCTGTGCTGCTATAAAATGACTCTTTCTGATGTAGTGTGTCATTGCCCTGATTCCCAGGGAGGAGTTAGACTCAGAAAACCCCAGGTAGCCCTGCAAAACCAGGTGGTGTGAGGTTATTTTGGGTATCAAGCAAGACTGATTCAGAGTAAAGTTGGAGTGGTAACTTCTCAGATTTAGTGCACAGCTGATGGTTGTGTGACACGTGATGGATGTCTCAAGAAAAGTGGCAGTAAAGCTCTTTCACATCTTGAAGGATTTGGCCAGAGCCAGAGGTTTGTGGGCATAGAAAAGCCATGTTGCTCCTGATTTAGCTGTTGAATGGTTTCAGTAGGGTTTTTTCAATTTATTCCTTAGAGTAGTGCCCCTTCTTCCAAAGGAAAAAAAAAAAAGGATGCTACAGGAAATAAACAGTTCAAATCCTTAAAACAAATATTGCCATTTAGAGGAATGATTACAATATTTGGAGTCTTGTGAACAAGAGCCTCTTCTCCAGTGTTTACACCCACCATCTCTCAAGTGTTCTTTGGGTTCAAAGAACTGATTAATTTTCTTTTAAATGCCTACCCCCCCTTCTTGGGCTCACCCTGCTGAAGCTCCTTCAGGTGCTGCATTACAAAAAGGAATTCTCAAATTCAAACCCTGGGGTGGGAATTTGGGTCCCCAAGGAGATCTCTTGGAGAAAAGGATGAGTTGCTTCATGTGCACAGAGAAGAGGAGATGTCTCCTTGTGCATTGACCTGTTGATGGAATAACTGCTAGAGAGGATGGGTCTTTCTGGAGCCCAGCAAAATGCATTTATCACTCAAAACTGATATCCAGCTTGGAGCAACTTGGTGGCTGAAACAACCAAGCTGGGGGTGCTGGCTTGCTGGTCACAGCTTAATTTCTTGTTTGGAAATTCTGATTTTCTCAAAGCTTGTCCCTGGAGCTGCTCTGCAGAGGAAGATTTATTTGCAGGGGATGAGAACAAGAAGTGTCATTGTTGTTCTGCATCAGGACAGGAAAAGGCTGGCTAGCTGATTACCTCTGCTGGGCACTTTTTCTTACTGCAGGGGATAATTTGTTCCTGAATTAACTTCCTTTCTTGCCCTGTTTAAAGAGGGTTTGTGTTTCTCTTGGGTCCTCCATAGTTTGACCCTTTTTATGATTTGTTTGTCAAACGTGTTATTACTCTGATAACATCTTGGGCGTGGGGCAGACCTGCAGCATGTGTGTCTTGGTGGATCAGGGATTTTGGTGGAACATTGCCAATTCCCACCATCCCAGTGCCACGTTCAGTGCCTGGATGTGCAGCCTGGGAAGAGGGAGAGAGGCAGGAATGAGTGCTGTAATTTAAATGCTCTTTTTATGAGCTCAATTATTTGGAGGATCAAGATAAAATTGCTGAGAACACGACCTGGCATCTCATTAAATCACAGCCCAGTATTTCCTTCTGTGACTAATACTGGGTGAAAAGAGGTTTTTTTCAGCTCGTTGGCCAAACCAAAGAAGAATCAAATTTAGCTCAACCCCAACCAAAAGAGAACTCGGAGGCTTTGGCCAAACCAGAGTTGGTTCAGAGACAGCTGAAAATGTCTTGCTGGTTCTCAGGTTTTTCAGGGCTTTGCTTATTTAGCCTTCAGAATTAATTTTTTTGTGGGAATTTACTTAAGTGCTACTTGAAAAAAAGTTGCTTTGTTTTGAAAGTGGCTCTCTTGGTCTGAACTGTGCTGAGTTTTACCTGCAGGCTTGCATAACTTGAGATACATCCATGAGAACCAAATGACTTTTTTTTTTTTTTTTTTTTTTTGTCCTTTACAAATATTTACACTAGTCTAGCAGGGACTGCACTTTTGGTTTGTATTATAGCTCCAGTCTGGAATTAAAACAAAAGTGGGAGTTGCAACTGGTAGCCTGGAGAGTAGGATTTGAGTCAGCTAAATAATGGCTTCAATTTGAAGACAAACTTGAGATGCTAGGCAGAAGTGGCTTGGCCTTGCAGTGAAATTCTTGAGACACCACAAGGTGGTTTTTTTTTTTTTTCCCAAAAATAAATGGATATAATAGCAGAGCAAGCCTGGTGCAGATGAGGTTGTATTCTGCACAAGGGCCCTCAGGTGCATCAGACCAGCTCTGTGGCAGATATTTAAATCTGCTTTTACTCTGATTTAGCCTCCCTAAACCAAGTCAGGACACTTAAAATGTGTCCATACCTTGAGCTAAACTAGGCTGAAAATTCCTCCCTCTTTTACTGGTGTGATACTGGGGTTCAAATGCATGTGTCACCATCCATGGACTTTTTACAGAAGAACCAAAGAGGTGTGAGAAGAACTCATAGGTGTGAGAAGTCTCAAATTCCAGCACTGTGGATAAAAGCATTTCAGATAAAAATGGTTAAAGGTGACAGCAAGTTTCTTGGTGTCTTGTGAAATGGGCTCATCCCTCCAACTTCTCTTCCATATTCCTTGCCCATAGCTCCCTAATTGTCATGTATTCCCAAACTTATGCTCCCTGAAGGCTGTGCTGGTAATGGCTCCTGAAGATCTTGGGCTGGAGACATCCTAATCAGGACTACTTTGTATTTTATAGTAAGTTCTTGGTCACACCAAGGATTTTCTTGTTGGGTTTAACAGCTTCCTCTCTGCTCCCAGACTGGAAGCAGCCTAATGACACAAATTAATCTGACAAAGGCAACCAAACAGCTTAATTAGAACAATATGGGTCACAAGTAAGATGACAGTATTTCACTTTTCTCCTAACTCCCCCACACCCCTTTTCCCCTTTTCTACTTGAATCATCTTTAGAAGGGAGGAAGAGCAAGGCAGGTCCTAAGGCTGGGAATAAATCTCTTTTACAATAAATGAAAACAGAGTGCAAGCTCTCTTCCCAACTTAACCTACAGCTTGGATTTCAAACAATCCTTGACCTTCCCTCCCCAGAGATTAAATGTGCACAGACAACACTGATTTTTTTCCCAAGCAAATCAAAGCCCTCAGTAGCTGCCCAGCTTATAGATCTCCTTGTGCCAACAGGGAAAATCCCTGGACTCCAGGCTTTTTATTAACAGGAGAACCTTCAAGTGATCTGACACCTTCAGTTTTCTCCCTGTCTACCAGCATTGAAGAGCTAATGCACCCTTAGCAAAAATGACCCTTACTTTTACTTCCTAAAAAGTAAAAAGGTCTTTTAAGGGTCATTTTACTTGAAGTGATAGACACTTGCTCGGTGAATAAAAGGAAGCAACCAATCTGAGTGACTTTGAACCAGAAAAAAAATTCACTCTGAGGTAGGAAAACACAATTCCATCTTTCTGCTGGTGTCATTGTGTAAAATCTGTGTATCTCAGTGCTTTTCAGAGGAGCTGAGGTGGCCTCAGGGGAAACAAGGGACCTGAAGTCTGGGCTGATGTCAACTTCTTCCTGCAACTGCACCAAGCCACTTGGCTGCTCTGTTGGAATTTCCCAGCAGGAAAAACGAGGGTTTCTCTGATCACAGCTCTGCTTAAATATCCCAGGGTGGAAACAGGCCTGGTCTTTCATGGCTTCCACAGTTGATGTCTCTGTTTATTTCAAACAACTTGTTGTTGGTTTCTGTTAGGGAGTTAAGCAGCTGTCACATGCCTAGAGGGGTTGGATGGATTGCAGCCAAGGATTTCCCTCTGAGCAATCATCTTGCCTGCTGCAGCCTCTGGAGATCTTGAGCAAAGAGGTTAGCTTGGGTTTTGGAATGCACCTGTAGCAGAAAGGAGAAAAATAACAGCAGAGAGGAAACGGGACAAGTCATCCAGAGAGAGATCTGCTCAAGGCAAATAAATTGAAGTATGCTGGTTTGGCATCTTGCCTGAATGTCTCCAAAAGTACTTTGGAAGATCAGGTGAAATGAAGTGTAAACTGCTTTCTAGTAGTGTAGGTGTTGTGTTTTTTTGTCTAAGGGTGTTTGGTTTTTTTGCAGAAGCTTCTGTAACACAATTCTGTGGTCCCAGGTATGTTGCGTTCTGTCGAGATTTCTGGGCTCTTCAAAGGCAGCTGGGGGAAGAGGGAGAATTCAGCACACCTCCAACAACACTTTGAGAAATACTGAGTTGAACTGTGTGCTTGGAAGCCTTGTGCACCAGGAGAGAGTGTGCCCTGTGTCCCATTGCCACCAGTAACCATCCCATCTTCCTTGACAGTTGCACTATAAAATCCCTTCAGCGACGTCACGTTTGCATCAGCCGCCTGGAGAAGCCTCAGAACTGGGGGGAAAACTCCTGTGAAGTGAGATTTGTGATATTAGTCCTGGCTCCTCCTAAAATGGTGAGTAGTAGCACTCTCTGGTTTGCTCTGCTCCTTCAGAGGGTTCTCCTGAGGTCGCTTCTCCTCCTTTCTCCTTCTAGGGTCAATGGCAAGCTATTATTTGTAAAACAGGAGGGATGTGAAAGCACTTGAGAACCTCTCAGCAGTTGTCAGGATGGGTTTTCTGTGTCTGTGAGAGGTAGATGAGCCAGCTGCATCCTCATCTCCAGCATGCTGGGGAATGGCCTCTATCCTGACTGGGAGGAGGACACTGCACATCAGGAGTGTCTCGAGCCTCCGTACACTGTGCTTTTGGGACCTTCTTGGTACAATTAATACCCCATAGATTCTCCCCCTCCAGCTTGACCAATTTAGCAGCTGTTTTTAGAGGTAAGGAAGGCTGTTCCTGGTTAAAGCCATGCTTGGGAAAGGCTCTTGTGAGGTCTGGGTTGCTTCCCTGCCAACTCTCTTGATGGGACTGACAGCTACACTGCAGATGTGGTTGTGGATGGACTGATGTAAGCAGGAAAAAGCCATGGTTTTGTGTGGGTTGAAACTGTTTGTTTGGGAGCTGAGGTGCTTGTAAGGTCAGGGGCTGTGCTGAGATCCTTTGGGATGTGTTTTCACACCTTTTGGTGCTCAAAACAGCACCAGTGTCACAAGGGGCATCAAGGTCAATTGGGGATCACTGTCCTGTCTTCCTAGAGAGCACTGGCTCAATCAAGATGGTGTGTTTTCTAGCTAATAGTTGAACAGATCAAAGCTCAGGACCTTTTCACACTGTTTACACCTTGGGGCTACCAGGGCTGTGCTTCTGGGAGGTGCTGGAGAGGTTGGGGACCTTGTCTGGAGCAGAACATATCCTGATTTGGTTTCCTGCCTACAATGTGATCTGTGTGACCTTGGGACCTTCTCGTCTGGTCTGGTCTGGTCTCCTCCTCCCCTCCACCACCACCACCACCACCACCACTACCTTTGTTTAAATGGAAATACTGGTGTTTCCTTCTTTCCCAGGATTCGTGGCAGATCTTTTCCCAGCTGACAGCATTTCCAAGGCTTTTTTGGCATGGCTCTCGAACCCAACAGGCTGAAAACATATTGATGCTCCTTATGGAAAAGCAGCAGGCAAACAGCTGAAGCCCTGCATTGATCTCTCTCTTTTCATTGTGCAGCACTTTGCTTATCTCCAGCCAGCTACGTGCAAAGCACCCAGCAAACAGCTCTGCATCCGCTTGGAACCTGAGAGTTTGCAATTCCAGTGGACAGCATCAAATTAAGGAAACAGTGTTGGAGGCCAAGCAGAGCTGCAGTTGCCAATAGGCTTTTTATTTGAAATGAGTTTATCTAGCCAGCCCTAAGTACGCATTTCTGGTACAGCAGTTAAAATAATTAACCTGCTGACAGTAAAAGATTAAACGAGTCTGGCTTGGGGGGAGGAGGGTGTGAAAAAAAAGCCCAGAAAATGGGCATCTGTTGTGTTGTAGGATGGAAAAAAAAAAACCTGAGTTCCCTCACAAATATCTGCACTCTTCCTCTAAACCATTTAGGTCTCTAGGAAAGCAAAGAAAGGGAGCATCATTGGGCAGCCTGAAGTAACCCCATCCAGCATCCAGCCCAAGGGCCCTGCTGCTGCTTGGGGTTAAAGAACAAACCTCTCCTTGGCAAATCCAGACTGGTTCAGTGTGAAAAGCTTCAAAACCATAAAAGCAATTCCCAGATCATATTCACTGAAATCCAAAACCTTCCCTGGAAGCTTAAATTCAACACACCTTCATGTCTGAAGGGTTCCTTGGGTTGGAGAGAGGGTGATGGAGGAGAGGGAAAGTGATGACTTTAGGATTAGTGCAGTGCCACCCGGGTGTCCATGCCTCTGTGTCAAGCAGCACTGAATTATTTAGTTGTGTTAATGAAGAGATTGTTCATCCACTTTGTTTCAAATCATAAAAACTAATCCAGATCCATCACATATGCTCACTACAACTCCTCACAGTAATGCAAGGAGCTTGGAAGCTGTCCAAAGGAGGGTGGTGGTTGTTTGGGTGTCTCTAGCAGCTGCTGTATGTGATGAGTGTTCAGTGTAGCTAAGGCTGGAAGGTTAAAACTTTGCATAAAAGGAACTCTTAATAAGCTATGACTCTGCATAATTTTGCCTTGGCAAGTATCTTACTTGTCATCCTGACAGATGTTGGACAAGCAGCTGAGCACACCAGGATTTGCAGAGTTTGGATTTGGTGCATTTGTGGGAGGATGAGGAGCTCAATTTCCTTTACTTTTGCCTTTGTACCTAATATCTGAGGTGTCTGGAGCAGTAGGAAAGTGGGCTTGGATATTCTTGAAGCTTGGACCCTCAAAGATCAGGCAGAAATGTGAATGCCTGCAAATAGACACTTGTTCCTTTTTCATATTTGGGAATCTCCTGTCCCTTCCAGACATTTGGTGAAGATTGGACACTACTGCTTGTGTCCAATTCCTTTGTGCCTGGAGTTACTTTTAGCTGAGAGTTCTAAATTTCTACTTTTGCTGCCAGAATTACCCCAGAGAGGCCAACGAGTGAACTGAGGGAGTTGTGCACAACAGTTTCAGTCTTCCTCAAGACATCAAGAGACAAAAATGTCTCAAAAAACCCAAAAGACATTTCTACCTATGGGAACCTTGACTATGGTGTTTTTCCACCCCCGTAGCAGTAAAGCTGAGACAAAGACTCTTTATTTGTCTACTCTTAGGAGCTTGGAAGGGACCCTGAGGATAAAATGCACGCTCAGCATGATTCAGCTTTGGATCAAGTCCTGGGAAATTGGTTGAACAAGACTGCTCAGTGCTTCTGCTCAGGGTTGGATGTTGATGCCTTCAGAGCATCTTGGTTGTATTGGTGTGTTGGTCTGCAACAATCTCCACCTGGGAGAAGTCCTAGAAGTGGGGCAGCTTGCTCTTCATATGGTGCCCAGTGGGGGAAAGCAATGGTTTTACCTTTCGGAATTAAATAGTTTTACATCGTTTTTTCCGATCTCTCTTTTTCTTCTTTTTTGTGTGTCTTTCTGCTCAGAAAAGCACCAAAACGGCCACAGAAGTGGGCAGGACCTTTGCCACGATGTTTTCAGACATAACCTTTCGCCAGAAGCTCCTGGAAACCAAAACTGATGATGAGTTCAAGGATGCCTTAGTCCACCAGCGCCAGCTGCTGACGGCGGTGAATCAGAGACCCTCAGGGATGAGTGATGGGCACAAGTCAAATGGTCCTAAACCACTGAAGGTAAGGCTGCCCAACTTCCCCATGCCCTCCCCCAACTGCAGGGCTGTCCAAAACGTATAAATTCAAAGGGTTTTGAGTAAAGAGATGAAGGTGTTGTGCTGCTTGCCTCGTTGGGGCTCTCCTACCAACCTCCTTGCTCTCCCAACAAGCTCTTGGTGCTGAGGTTTCTCCAAATGGCTCCTGTTGTAAATCTCCCAAAACACTTCAAAGAGGGCAGGTGCTGAAGGGCTGCAGAGCACTAGGGGGTTGAAATGGTCACAGGACCTGGATTCCAGATGCTTGGTCAAGAGTGGGATTAATGGATCACTGTGCCTTGTCAGTGCAAAGCACTTAATCCTTACAATCAGGAGTCTCTGAAGGAAGCTGCTGCTTGTCTTTCCTGCAGCCAAAAAGGCTTCTTGGCCATCCCTGTAAGGTAATTTCACTTAAAAGTTGCCTGTCAGTAGCTGGCCTGGCTTCTCACTGCTTGATCTGGAGCTCTGTAAAACGTTACTTGCTTTGTACTTTCAAGTTTGAGGGAAATGCTGTAACTCAGCTTTCTTTCCTGGAATTTCCTGTGTGTTGGTCATCACTTTGCTTTTCCGTTCAGAAATTCATTCTTTAACCAGACAGCATACCTGAAAAACAAGCAGTGGCATCTCCAGCCCCTGCCTCTGAGTCACAAATAACCTTACAGCTTTGGGCTGCCTACAGTGCAGAAGCTGGTTAACTGGGTAACTTACCATTTTTTTTTTTTTTTAACTTGGAATATGCTTAAGGAGTTTTAATTTGCTCATCTGGAAAAGAGCAAATCTCATGTTTTCCCCACAGAATCCCCATACTTATAGGTGGCACTTTGAACTTTCCTAGACCCAATAGCTGCTCCTAAGTTTGCAGAACAAGTCCTGAAACCCTCTTTAGAGTCAGGTTTCCCCGAGTGGTAATTTGGAGTAGTTCAAGTAATATAACTTTGTAAAGTAAGTTTAACCCTTTGCAATTAGCCATTCAAAGGAGGTTTTGTTAGAGCAGTGAAGTGTCTGACTGTCTCCTTTTATTAATCCCTTTTAAGTATCTGTAGAGGAGCTTCTGCTCTGGTTTGGTGTGCTTTTCTAGGTCTGGATTTGGTAAATTGTTGTTTTAAAAACGTTTTTTCCTTCAGCTCTCAGGAGGCAGCAGGCTGGAGGAGTAACTCTCATGGGAGAAGTCTCCCAGTTGTCTCCCAGCCCACCTTGCTCACCTTAAGAGCTGGGATGGAGAGTTCTGCTCCTGGCAAGCAAAGATTTACCTGGAGAAGTGAGGTTGGGTTGAGATCAGAGGCTGCATTCCTCTGAGAATCAGGGCAGCATCTCCTCTCCCTCTGCCTGCCCTGGGCAGGAGCCTTCTAGAAAGGAAAACTTTAATATAACCACAAACTCACACTCCTGATCTCACCTATTTTGAGATGCAACCTGTGAACCACCCCCAGTGAATTAAATAACCCAATCTGGAGCCCCAGTGTTATTACAAGTGAGCCCTCAGGAGGATGGAGTAGCATTAAAAAAACAAAAAAACCAAAAAAAAAAAAGCCCTTTTCCCTTTATCCCTTGGTGATGGGGGAGGAATGGGCCTCAGATGCTCTGTGGGATTTTTTTGCAAGTGCTCATTTTTACCTCTGCTGAAATCCTGAAGGGGCCATGGACAGTAGAAAGCTGTGCTGTGCCTGCTCAGGAGTCAGTTTGTTTGGCTCATCTGGGTGGATTATTTAGGCAAGGCTACATACTCAGTCATAATTAAGTCAGCCTGAAATCCTCTTGTTTACTGAGGCATCTCACAGTGATTTTATTCATGGAGGAGCCATTAACAGCTGTGATGCTTTCAGGCTGTGATTTTTTTAATTTATTTTTTTATTATTATTATTTCTTTTTTTTTTTCTTTTTTTTTTTTTTTTCTTTTTCTTTCTTTTTTTCTTTCTGTCACTTTGATACCTTTGGGGATGTATTGAGGGGGGTGGGCCAGTGTCAGCTCAGCATGGGCAGGATGGAGGATAATGTGTGTCCCTGTGTAAAAGAGTTGTGCAGCCCCCCAGGACTTTAGGGGAGGACTGAGAAAGAGTTGGTGGTGTTGGAGCAGGAGTTTTCCCTTTGGCTGTGTTAGCTCCTAGTGCTGGTGTAGCCTCCAACCCCAGCAATGGTCATTTATAGCAGAAAACATGGAGGGGGTTGTAAAATGGAAAGTAGAAAATTCATGAACTGTGTCTCAGATTTTTTTTTTGTTTGTTTTCCTTTTTGCTCTTCATATATTAGGAGCAACATGGGCAAAAAAAAAAGAAAAAAAGCCCTGGAAGGGCTTGAAGAGTAAGAGGAGATTGAAGGAGGATTTGGTGGTGCTGGTAGAAGGATGTTAAATCAAAAAGTCAGTGCTAGCATGAGCAGGAGTGGAAATCCACTGGGTCAGCCAAGCTTTGACCCACTAAAGGAGAAGGAAACAGGGAATGGCAGTCCAAGAAATTCCAAGCACTGGAGTGCAGGAGGAAGCAAAGAAAAAAAAGGGGCAGGAATGAAGTGTCAGCATTGTCCCTTCCAAGATTTTTTGGAAACCTCATGAGGTGCAAGCTCAGGAGATGGCAGGAGGCAAAAGCCTGGCTGAAAGGTGTCTGGAGTAGGGGTAGACAAAGAGGATGCCTGGGGGGCAGCTTGGGAGATAAAAATGAAACCACCAAGGGTTTCAGAGGTCAGTAAAGTTTGTTCTTCTCTGTGACTGCAACCCAAGGTGAGTGTGAGGTTAGGTAGGGCAGAGAGGCAAGGAAGAGGAGGATTTAACCATCCAGAAGAAACAGCTTTCCCCATGCTTAGCCCTGATGAGATTTCATTTGGCATCTCCAGGCCCCACCCTTGGCTCAACCTCCCCACATGCAAAAAAAAAAATAAATGCATGAAGGAATCATGGGGGGCTTGGACACACAGCCCTGTGCCTCCCCTTCTCTGGCTGCCTTGCAGGATGAGAATTGAGGCAATTCTGGTTTTTTCTGCACACTCAGTGCTGCTCAGAACCCAGAAGTGTGCATGGGTGCCCCTTCCCACCCCAGGCCAGCACCAAGTAGGTGGCTTCTTCCCCAGAAAATGAGATACCCTGAGCATCATTTTCCCTGTATTCAGTGCAGCAAGAGAAGTAAACATATTAGTCATGAAAGCTATTGTGACTCTCTGGCTGACTGGTGCCTTCAGGAATGTCTTTCTTGAAGGGAGGGGAGGGTGGAAATTAAATTGCTTTTCAAGTGCATGTGGCTTTGATGTCCAAATATGCCTCCAAATATGATTTAAGCTTATGGTTTTCTCCCGGAAATGCTTAAAATGCAGATGATATCCTAGTGGCTGTCTTCATCCTGGTTGTTCATGTTAGGGAGCTGAAAGGGAGCTGAAATAATACAGGTGTAGTGGCAAAATGCAAAGGGAACCAGAATTGACTTAAGTAGGTGATAATCACTGATAAGAGGGCTGGTCCCTTTTATCACCCCAGTCCCTTCCTTGTGTTTGCTGTGCCTGGTGTGTTCCTTCTGAAGGAGATTTTGCCTGTGCTATTTCTAGCTCTGATTTTGAGGCACTGCAGGGCAGGTGAGTACCACGAGAAAGGGCAAAACTGTGTAGAAAGAAGTAATTTTTATCAGTGTTCCCATAAACCCAGCCACAGTGTGAGGGAGGTGCCCAGGCTGTTGGGACGTGGGCTTCTGGGGTAAATCTTGCATCTGTGGTTCCCTCACCACCACCCCCTTGCAGTCCTTACAAGAGGTTGTAAGTGTCTAGTTCTTCAGGAACCATGAAATGTTCTAGCTGAGCCAGCACTGTGTAAATCAGCACTGTATAAAGGTTCATTTGATTTTCAGGGTAGTGTGTGTTTCCTTTGAGCTGAGGACAACAGGAAAAAAAAAAAAAAAACAAACCTGACAGGTGCCTCATTTGCAAGTGTTACCTACTCTGATGCTTTCCATGTGCTTTCCATAAGGATGCAGTTGGGAGAATTGGGAGGCTGTAAGTCAACAGCAGCTGTCACACAGTTCTGAAAAGCTCCTTGCTGCCTGTGCTGAGCATCAGATCATATAAATAATCATCCTGCACCTTGCAAGCCCCCAGTCCAGAAATAAAAAGGAATAGTTTGGGCTGGGTTTTTTTGGTTTTTTGTGTGGTTTTTTTTTTTTTTTTGGAACCCTTTCAAAACCATCTGACTGCCTTTTAATGGGCTGAAATTACAGCTTGGTGAGATGAAGTTGTTCCTGGTTGTTCCCTTTCCCTGGGATTTGGGATGCAGACAGCCTTGGCTCCCCTGCTGCACTGATTTGGGATCTCCCTTTTCCCTGCCAGTGCCAAGGGAGGGAGCATTTGCTGGAGAGGCTTCACGTGGATTTGGGGGAAGAGTTTTTTGTGGTGGCTTCTAACCATCTAAGTGTTGGTTGGAGGGGTGGGAAAGTCATCTCTGGGCTCGTGTTTTACCCCCTAAGTATCCAGGGTCTGTCCCTGCTGTGAGCCAGGGGGTTTTTAGCAAGTCCCTTCCACACTGTGCATCCTTCACCTGGAAAGCAGGGATGCAGAGATGAATAGGAGGGAGGAGGGAGGGAAGGGGAAGGAAGGGAGGGAAACAGGGTGGTCTGGGGGATTTTTTCCCTTTCACAATGCTTTTGAGGGTATCAATTGAAGGGTGAAGGGTTTATTTTTATGATGGTTACCATCTCTGGTTTGAATGCCCTATTCAAACTGCCCAGTTTTGCTCCTCTCAGTGGTGATTAAGGAGCAGTCCAGAAATAAAAAGGAAAAGTTTGGGGTTTTTTGGAACCCTTTCAGAACCATCTGACTGCCTTTTAATGGGCTGAAATTACAGCTTGGTGAGATGAAGTTATTCCTGGTTGTTCCTTTTCCCTGGGATTTGGGATGCAGACAGCCTTGGCTCCCCTGCTGCACTGATTTGGGATCTCCCTTTTCCCTGCCAGTGCCAAGGGAGGGAGCATTTGCTGGAGAGGCTTCACGTGGATTTGGGGGAAGAGTTTTTTATGGTGGCTTCTAACCATCTAAGTGTTGGTTGGAGGGGTGGGAAAGTCATCTCTGGGCTCATGTTTTACCCCTTAAGTCCCCAGGCACTACTCAGCCCCCCAGGGTCTGTCCCTGCTGTGAGCCAGGGGGTTTTTAGCAAGTCCCTTCCACACTGTGCATCCTTCACCTGGAAAGCAGGGATGCAGAGATGAATAGGAGGGAGGGAAGGGGAAGGAAGGGAGGGAAACAGGGTGGTCTGGGGGTTTTTTTCCCTTTCACAATGCTTTTGAGGGTATCAATTGAAGGGTGAAGGGTTTATTTTTATGATGGTTACCATCTCTGGTTTGAATGCCCTATTCAAACTGCCCAGTTTTGCTCCTCTCAGTGGTGAATAAGAAGGTTCAGCTCTTTAACAATACATGAGCCTTTCAACTGACACAGCACTTCCTTCCTTTCTCCAGCTGCAAGAGTTTCTCAATGTTGGCAAGGGGATTGCTGATGACATTGCACAAAGACTTCCAATGTACGCTTTGGACTTCACTGATGGTAGGTTGGGCAGTGTTTATGGAAGCATTGGCTTGATTCTGAATTTTTTGTGATGAGATGTCCTGTTTACAGCAGGCATTGCATTGTGTGCTTTGATACGGGTAATAACTCTCTTTTATTTCTTTGAAATAAGAAGATTTTGATAAAACCTGGGAAGAGGCAGCTTGGGACGCTGCGGATGAGAACCTTGCAGTGTTCCCTTCATGGGGATCCTAGCTGTAGGTAGATGAGGATTTGAATTTTTCTTTTATTTTTTACTAACGAGGTGATTAAATGGTTGCTGTGTATAAATCAACTCATTGCAACCTAATTAGCCCTGACCTAATAGGCCCTTCCTGCTGTCTTTGCAGGCCAGCATCAATAGCAATCATCATGATGCTGGGGGAGTTGAGAAGACCTCAACAAAATCTGAGCTGCATTAACCTCACCACAGTGCCTTTAAAAACAGGATATAGCTTGTCTGCTGCAGCCAGCTCACAGGAGCAGCAGCACTGTGTTTATATTGAGCCTCAGGTTTCAGGTTTTATGCAGCTCCCAGAGTGGCCTTGTTGGTTTTAAGAGTGAGTGACTTTCTCCCTTTCCACTTCCAAACTTTTTTCAAAGGCTGTGGGAAGTCTTGAGGACAAGGTGTGGTTACAGAGCCTCAGCCTGACACCAGGACCTGCTCAGTCTCTCGTTGGGGAGGGGGTTGAATAAGTATAAAAAGCATAAAACCCAAGTATAAAGTAGAAAAAGTATAAAAACCCCAACAGTGTTTATAAAATGAAGATGCAGAGTGTAAGCAGGGAGAATCTTGGAGCTTTATCAAATATCTTCCTACTGCTAATCCCTCCTTAGCTCAAACCCTCTGCTGAGGGCTCTCTTCTTGGGAGTTGCCAGAAGAAAAAAAGATGATCACCTGAGCCCTGGTTGGAGCAGATTCAGAACACTTCATCTCTAGGATGGTTGCTTTGTAAGGCTGTCAAAGTCTTAACTTTTCATTATAAACTTCTCATTATCATTTCATTAAATTAACTTCTCGCTGAAGTGCTGCAGAAGCACCTTGTGGGGACCCATCTTCTGGGTCCCACAGGTCCAGGAGCACCAACCCATCCTGGGATGGTCCTGCAGACACTTTGGCCATTAGCAGGAATGATTATCCCATTTCCAGGGAGTGGAAGAGGCAGCAGTGAGCCCAGTGAAACTGGAGAGCTACTGCAGCTCAAATGTGGAGTACTCCCCTTAGGAGCATTTCTGCTCTTTCAAATAGGATATGGGGGAAAAAAAAAAAAAAAAAAAAAAAGGGTTTTCTAAAAACCTTAGGTATATTAGTATGTCCCATTTCTTCCCAGAAACCAGAAATTAGGATTAATTCTTTAAGGAGCTGCATGGAATGAAAAGCAGATGGAGCATAAAGCATCTGATAGAAAGCACCAAGACAAGAGGTGGTGAGGACTGAGATTCCTGGAGAGTCCCAAAGCAGCAGTGTACCAAGCACTGGGGATTTGAGCTATCCCAGTATCTGCACCCCAGACAACCACAGCTGCATCATCAAAGAGTTCTGAGTTACAAAAAGGCCTTTTCTGAATGGCTGGAGTTGCTCAGTCCTCCATCTGAGAAGCATCTTGGGGTTTTGGTTTAGGCAGATAAAGAGATTAAGGGCAGGATGATAATAAGGTGTTTGTAGGGCCAGCAGATGTTTTGTCACTTGGATTTTTGTAGGACTGGTTGTTTGCACAAAGCACCATTAAATTATCCCTAGACCATCATGATCTGGGAGAAGAAAGAAAAGCATCATCTTGCTCTCTTTTTTTCTTATTTTCCTCCAGATTAGGAATTTATCACTTTTAGGTCTACTTTGGATGGCAGAAGTCTTGTACATTTTACTGAACACCTAGGAATCCGAGTTTTCCAACCTTTTGGTCCAGAACTTTAGCAATATGGATGGTTTGTAATAGATATTTCCTAGCAGGAGTACCTGAGGATGAGCAATTGGATCATGCTGAGCCTGAGAACACCTGAAAATTTTCCTTTTGAGTTAGGATGAACACAATTTGACCTGCAGTCTTCTCTTGATGACCACAACCTTTGTTTCTTGGATTCTGCTTTCTTTTTTTAAAGAAAAAGGTGGAATCTAATATCATCTGGTCTTGTCAGAAAGAAAAGAATCATCTTTTTTTCTTATTTTCCTCCAGATTAGGAATTTGTCACTTTTAGGTCTACTTTGAATGGTAGAAGTCTTGTACATTTTACTGAACACCTAGGAATCAGAGTTTTCCAAACTTTTGGTCCAGAACTTTAGCAATATGGATGGTTTGTAATAGATATTTCCTAGCAAGAGTACCTGAGGATGAGGAACAATTGGATCATGCTGAGCCTAAGAGCACCTGAAAATTTTCCTTTTGAGTTAGGATGAACACAATTTGACCTGCAGTCTTCTCTTGATGACCACAACCTTTGTTTCTTGGATTCTGCTTTCTTTTTTTAAAGAAAAAGGTGGTACCTAATATCACCTGGTCTTATCAGATGGGCTCAAAATGTCTGTGTTTTCTCAATTAAACTGTAGTTTTCTGATTTTTTTTTTTTTTTTTTTTTTAAGTCTGAGGTTGGTTTGAGTGAAGGAGGGAATTCCACCTGGACTCAGCTAAGAGTTTCCTGAAACTCCTTCCAATTTCTGCTCTTATTCTTCAGTGTTTATTTTCTGATACAACACTGAGGAATAAACATTTATGAATGTAGTGCCTGGGGGGAAATTTGAGGTGCTTGAGGTTTTTAGGGTGAATTTCAATGGTGTGTCCTGCTTTGTCCCTTCACCTCTTGAGGAGGGAGAGTGAAGGCAGGAAAGGAGAGCTGAGATTTAGTCTGTTTCCTCCTCTTTTTCTCTACCTGTGTCTTTGGCATTAAGCTGTGATGGGTGCTAAGGCTTATCTGGTGATGTGGATTCCTCCATGTCCTTGATTCTGCAGGAGGTTTTTAACAAAATTTAGAGATTTAGATGAGTGTCTTCTGGCAGCATCCTTGAGATTTGGTGATGGTGTTTTGCCAGGAGGGAAGTCTCCAAAGCTCCCCATAATGCAGGAATGGTCAGAAGGAAGCCTTTGAGGCACTGGAAAAATGACAATCAGGACAAAAAACTGGGATTTTTTGAATGGAAAAATGGGATTGGAAGGGCAGGTTGTGTCTTTCTGGTTGTCTAAAGTAGCACAGAGCTTAACCCTGCTAAAACTTTGACTGTGGGTTGGATGGGGCATGTGCCAAACCTTGGACTCCCCACATGGCTGCAGTGGCCACCTTGTTTGTCAGAGTTCCAGAGGGAAGAGGGGAAATATAGGGATTGCAATCAGGCCTTTTCCCTTCAGTGCCTCTTCTGCCCTAGGTTAGAGGGTGGGGTAGCTTCTGGATCACTCTGCAGCAGGTTTCATTCCTGAAAACCACCTTGGTGCAAAAGTTCAGCTCCCACTTGCAGGCTGACTTGGCTGGTTTGGGACTTCACGACCTGGGTTGGCAGCTCTGATGCTTTTGAAGTCTCTCTTAGTGTCAGTGGTGGGTGGGAATGCATGAAAGAGGCATAAAAACATCTAAAACATCTTGTTCTGTCTGTGGATGTTTCCTTCCAAGAGCTTTGCACTTCTTGGGAAACGAGCTGTAAGGAACAAGAGAAGGGAAAGTTCTGAGCCCTTGGTTTGTTTCTTCATTCCTCTTTAGTCTGAGCATATGCTTGGCTTTTCTGCTCCAAAAATCAGTAACTGGGGGGGTTTTCTTTTCCAGCTCAGTTCTTAGCCTTGCTTGTACTCTAATTTACTCCTCCCAGGACTTCAGGGAAGATTCATCTTCTGTCCATCTGCAGAAAATTGGGCAGAGTCCAGCAGCTGGAAGTGAAACCCCATCTTGAGGGCATTAGTTTGTAGTGCTTTGAGATTTTTATGAACCCAGAACTTCTGAACAGCAACCCTTCAATCCTTACTGTGTCTTTTGACTGCTGAAAGGTGCTTTTTTTTAATTTTTTTTTTTTTTCAGTCAGGGCTTTGACACATCCTGCTGCTGTGCTGCAGATCAGGATAATTAAACCAGCTCTGCACTGGCTATTTCAAAGAATTAGGAACATGAAAAGTCAGATGTTTCCTAGAATGTCCATCTGGCTCAATTTTCATGCAGTAAATGTGCAATTAGTAGGCTCAAGGAGCTTCAGTCCCAGTCTTGGGGTCTCTTGGTAATTAACTTGATGCAGCAAAGCAAGGCCAGCTCTACCCTCACCTTTCAAAACAAGGATGTTTCAGAAATTCAAGCCAAATATTCAAGTGATTCAAGTAAAATAGAACTGTCAGGCTGATGAACATAATTGCTTCCCCCTGTCAACGTGTAGATGTACCTTAATTTCCAGGGATTGCTTCTGTAATAGCCACCTACTCCCATTTCACAGCTGGACAAATGTACGTGGTGCAGTTGGAATGACACATTTTTCAGTGGCTTTTTTTTTTTTTTTATGAGCCTGCAGCAGATGAAATGGCATCATCCTCCAGCCCACCTTCTTTTCACTGTCAGTCCCTGGGTTGCAAAGAGACCCTGAAAACATTTAGCCAGATACTGACTATAAAAAAGCAAATTGGGTAAAAAAAGCAAAAAAGGTAAATTGTGGCTTGCTCTGGGTTTTGGTGCTTGGCTCAGGTCAACCTGGACCAGGGGGCAGAATTTGCTTGTGACTTTTAATTGCAATTAAAGAGGGATAAATCAGGTTTGTGAAGGGGTGTGTTTCATCTGATGGAGTTACTCTCTCTGGTAGGAAGTGAATTTTCCTGCCTGCCCACCTGTAGGGATTCTTTGCTCCTTGTAGCCCCTGGATCATGGCCAAAATCCTGCTGGTGCTGGAAGGCTTGGAGCCTGCCCTGGTGTTGGGATAAGGATCCTCTTTTCCCCTTCCTCTTTTCCCCTTCCTCTTTTCCCCTTCCTCTTTTCCCCTTCCTCTTTTCCCCTTCCTCTTTTCCCCTTCCTCTTTTCCCCTTCCTCTTTTCCCCTTCCTCTTTTCCCCTTCCTCTTTTCCCCTTCCTCTTTTCCCCTTCCTCTTTTCCCCTTCCTCTTTTCCCCTTCCTCTTTTCCCCTTCCTCTTTTCCCCTTCCTCTTTTCCCCTTCCTCTTTTCCCCTTCCTCTTTTCCCCTTCCTCTTTTCCCCTTCCTCTTTTCCCCTTCCTCTTTTCCCCTTCCTCTTTTCCCCTTCCTCTTTTCCCCTTCCTCTTTTCCCCTTCCTCTTTTCCCCTTCCTCTTTTCCCCTTCCTCTTTTCCCCTTCCTCTTTTCCCCTTCCTCTTTTCCCCTTCCTCTTTTCCCCTTCCTCTTTTCCCCTTCCTCTTTTCCCCTTCCTCTTTTCCCCTTCCTCTTTTCCCCTTCCTCTTTTCCCCTTCCTCTTTTCCCCTTCCTCTTTTCCCCTTCCTCTTTTCCCCTTCCTCTTTTCCCCTTCCTCTTTTCCCCTTCCTCTTTTCCCCTTCCTCTTTTCCCCTTCCTCTTTTCCCCTTCCTCTTTTCCCCTTCCTCTTTTCCCCTTCCTCTTTTCCCCTTCCTCTTTTCCCCTTCCTCTTTTCCCCTTCCTCTTTTCCCCTTCCTCTTTTCCCCTTCCTCTTGTTTGAAGGACTTTGAGTACAAAGGACTCCTTTATCCAAACAGCAAAGGATGTGACCATCTCTAATTACAAAACTACCCCTCAGTCCACTTTTTCTCCTGCCAAGCCTTTCCTTTCCTCTAAAGGTCTCAGGAATTGTGAGGTAGGAGCCTGCAGCCAGCCTCAAGATCACATGAGAAAAAGTTTCATCTGTAAGAAGTAAATCTGGGGCTCTTTGGTTGCCAAGAGTGGTCAGGAATGTGGTCTGTGGTTTCTGAATCTTCACAATAAATTGAAAGGAATCTGCCCTGGAACAGCTGGTCCTGTGGCTCCTAGAAGGTCAGGCTCATTTTTGTATGCTTGAGATGGCTCTTGTCAAGTTGCAGCTCCTGCCCTTCTTCTGAGGATGCTGAGCATCAGAAGACCAATTGATGTCTGTTCCTCTCCTGCCAGCAGAGGAACAATTGCAAAGTGTCCTTTTCCTTACACATCAGCTTTGATTTTTGGTCTTTGCACCCTTCTTCTCTCTGCACTACAAATGGTGCAGAAAGCAGATGTAAGATAAGATCCCAAAGTCATCGAGGTGGGTTTTTTTTTTACTTCTTTTTTTTTCAGTGATACAGTAAATCTGTTGTGGCAATGTCCAGATTTTCAGTGTTGCATCAACAGCCTCTGTCCCTTCTCTGATCCAACTCCATGGCTTGTGGCTCCTTCAACAAGGGACCCATTCTAGGAAAAGCCTAAATATAGGAGATTTCAGAGGCTCTGTGAAAGTTCCCTGCTCAGGAAACTTCCAGAAAGGGGAACTGAGCAACTCCAAGCTTGTCCAAGTGTCTCACATCAGTGGTGCCATCAAAGGTGATGACTTGGGCAGGCTGAAAACTGTTCCAAGATTTTTTTTTTGCAGGGATCCTCCCTGGTGTATCCTCTCTGAAGAGGTTGGTGTGGGGAAAAGCTTGGGTTCTCCTCGAGCAAAACAGCTGTTGTCATCTCTCATCCTTTCTCCTGTGTGACATGAGCTCACTGGGGATGGACATCAGTCTGAAAACAGGAAAGGGAAGGGAAGCTACTTCAGAGGCCCTTAAATTCATATTATGACACTTTAATTCTCTTTCTGGCTGCTTTTGTTTTGGCCTGCTGTGTTTTTTTCCAATGGAGATGAGTGAGGGGGGGGGGGGGAGTGGATGGAAAAGAAAGAAGTCATTCTTTCAGAAAGGCTTTTTAAAAAGCAAAAACTCTTAATGTAAGCATTCCTGACCTCTTGTGCTATTTGTTTTTGTAAGTCTGCTAGCACTAATTGCCTCAGCATTGCATATTATTTATTCAAGCCTATAACCTTAGATTTCTGCCTTGGGAAAAATGAAGTGCTCCACGGGTTTCCTGCCCAGAGCATCCTGAGTTGAGAAGATGACTGATCATCCTGAAGCTTGATAGGGGCAGAACCCAGAATACCTATAAAGTTGGTATTAAAAAGGCTGGGGAATAGGGGGGTTTATAAACCCTAAATTTATGGTTTATTCTTTGATCCACTTCCAAGCTTTTGGGGCTGGCAAAACTGCACGCAAGGCTTTCAGGATTTCCTGTTTGGATGATGCCAATAATATCTGTTGAAGGAGTCTGGTGGCATGTTGGAGCTTCTACTTCTGGTCCCAGATGAATAAAAGCATGTAATAGTGCATAAACAAATATTAAAAGCCCTATCTATATGTTTTAAGACTCAGGTGTGGATTGAATTTCTGCTTTTCAGCAGTAAAAGAACTAATGGTACCTATGGCTGCTTCAAGTAGGGTTCCAGTCCTTTACAAGTGGACAGAACTAACATTATTTTAATTATGGTTTACACCAGGTGTTATTGGAAACAACAAAGCTATAGGAAAATACATCACAACTATGATCTTTCTGTATTTTGCCTGCCTCCTTCCATCCATTGCCTTTGGGTCACTCAATGATGAAAACACCCGAGGAGCTATTGGTAAGTTGGTCAGGTTTGTGTTTCTCTTGTAGCATCCTTTGTACTCAAAGCTGGGCAGCTTCTGGTCACAGGAAATTAACTTTTATTTGATGAATGGAACACCACTGAAGGCTTTTTTAATTGTGAAGTTCATGGCTTTTTCTCAGAAAAAACCAAACTAAAACGTTAATACTATTTTGGATGGTACCATCTGACTTGGAGTGACACAGATGCATGGTACCATATTTTTAAGTAATGTTCATTTTATCTACTTCCCTGCAGATTTTTCCTACTACAAGGCCCTCTGTTTTTGATCTGAATTTGATGGGCAGTATCCAAACCAGTTGGATAGCAAAATATTCTTTGCTCTATCTTGGTTGTGGCCTTTAAGCAGTTCATACTGCTGGAACACCCTATAGGAGTCTTGGGTGAAACCCTGTCCTGAAGGCCTCCACCAACACTGGTTATGCTTTTATAACTGTTTAAAATCAAATTTAAAATCTAAACAACCAAAAAAAAAAACAAAAACCACCCTAAACAACAAAAAAAAGCTCCACCCAGCTTTTGTAGTTAAACATCTGGAAACCTGAGGGCAACCTGAATTATTGGTACAAGTTTCTGGCAAAGGGTCACTTTGCTTTCAGGATGTCACCTCTGCACCCTTTCAACTTTGCTCTGTGAATGCTCCTTGGTCACAAAGGTGTTCATTAAAAACCTTCTTTGTTTTCCTCCTTCCTAATTACCTGTAGATGTGAAGAAGACAATCTTTGGCCAGTGTATTGGGGGGATGCTTTATGCACTCTTTTCAGGGCAGCCTCTGGTTGTCCTCCTCACCACAGCTCCTCTAGCACTCTACATTAATGGTAAGTCTGCTAAATGTGTACAGCAGAGCTGCTTGCAGGGGGTGGAATGGGACTTGAGATAAAAAAGAACCTTGCAATCCTGTTAGAGCTTTAGTTGTGTTTAATTTATCAGTATTAAGTGGCTGCTACTGGTGCCGAGGGGGAAGGGGGGGTGTCTGTGAATTTAATTCAGATTTAGTTAAATTTTGTTTCTGAAGGAGTCAGTTTGCATAGAAAAGACATTTCCTGAGAATAAACATTTCTTCTGCTTCGAGGAGGAAAATTTTTTCATCTGATGGTTTTCTCGTGTGGCTGCATTGAGCCAACTTTAGGATAAGAGCCTGAGACCCCATGGGGTTTGTGGGGTTGTTTTTCCTGTTGATCTGTTCAGGTGTGATCTCAGCTTCCCCATTCCAGCTGCAGGTGGGTATTAGTGAAGGAGCAAACCCAGAATCTATAGGAAGAATCAGATGAGCTTGAAAGGTTTAAGAGAGGGGTTTTCCCCAATGCAGTGACAAGGAGCAAAGAGTGAGTGAGATCCCTTGCTCAACAGCATCCCAAAATGTCAAGGAGAGCAAATCCTAAGGACTGATTTTTGTGGCTGAGATCCCAAGGAAAAGGTTCTTTTTTCTGCTTTCTTTTTTCTGCTTTCTTTTTTCTGCTTTCTTTTTTCTGCTTTCTTTTTTCTGCTTTCTTTTTTCTGCTTTCTTTTTTCTGCTTTCTTTTTTCTGCTTTCTTTTTTCTGCTTTCTTTTTTCTGCTTTTGTTTTTTCCTGCCTTTTTCTTTCCTGCCTTTTTCTTTCCTGCCTTTTTCTTTCCTGCCTTTTTCTTTCCTGCCTTTTTTCTTCCTGCCTTTTTTCTTCCTGCCTTTTTTCTTCCTGCCTTTTTTCTTCCTGCCTTTTTTCTTCCTGCCTTTTTTCTTCCTGCCTTTTTTCTTCCTGCCTTTTTTCTTCCTGCCTTTTTTCTTCCTGCCTTTTTTCTTCTTGCCTTTTTCCTTCCTTTTTTTTTTCCTTCCTTTTTTTTTTCCTTCCTTTTTTTTTCCTTCCTTTTTTATTTCCTTCCTTTTTTATTTCCTTCCTTTTTTATTTCCTTCCTTTTTTATTTCCTTCCTTTTTTATTTCCTTCCTTTTTTATTTCCTTCCTTTTTTATTTCCTTCCTTTTTTATTTCCTTCCTTTTTTATTTCCTCCCTTTTTTATTTCCTCCCTTTTTTATTTCCTCCCTTTTTTATTTCCTCCCTTTTTTATTTCCTCCCTTTTTTATTTCCTCCCTTTTTTATTTCCTCCCTTTTTTCTCCCTCCCTTTTTTCTCCTTCCCTTTTTTCTCCCTCCCTTTTTTCTCCTTCCCTTTTTTCTCCTTCCCTTTTTTCTCCTTCCCTTTTTTCTCCCTCCCTTTTTTCTCCCTCCCTTTTTTCTCCCTCCCTTTTTTCTCCCTCCCTTTTTTCTCCCTCCCTTTTTTCTCCCTCCCTTTTTTCTCCCTCCCTTTTTTCTCCCTCCCTTTTTTCTCCCTCCCTTTTTTCTCCCTCCCTTTTTTCTCCCTCCCTTTTTTCTCCCTCCCTTTTTTTCCTCCCTCCCTTTTTTTCCTCCCTCCCTTTTTTTCCTCCCTCCCTTTTTTTCCTCCCTCCCTTTTTTTCCTCCCTCCCTTTTTTTCCTCCCTCCCTTTTTTTCCTCCCTCCCTTTTTTTCCTCCCTCCCTTTTTTTCCTCCCTCCCTTTTTTTCCTCCCTCCCTTTTTTTCCTCCCTCCCTTTTTTTTCTCCCTCCCTTTTTTTTCTCCCTCCCTTTTTTTTCTCCCTCCCTTTTTGAACAGTGTGGGCAAAAATTCTCCCAAGTGCTGCTTCATTTCTGGTGAAGGAAGGGGATGGGCAAGAGGAGAGCAGTTGGAGGTTGATCCAGTGTTTATCCAGGGGGGTAAGAACAGGGATTAATGGTGTCTGCTCCAAGTGCATTGCAGTGAAGGCTTGAAATTGGTTCATTTTGCCATCAAGCAGATGGAAACCCCAGGGTGGCAATGACAAAAGTTTAATCTGACATACAAATGCTTCATTTTTGCAGTCATCCGAGGAATCTGTGATGACTACAGATTGGATTTCAGTGCTTTCTATGCCTGGATTGGACTGTGGAACAGCTTTTTCCTTGTGATTTACTCCCTCTTTAATTTCAGTCTTCTGATGAAGCTCTTTAAAAGGTAGCTATTTTCAAGAAGTCATTTTTCGGATCAGATTATTCAGCAAATGGGAAAATTATACATTTGCCAAGCTCCTTAATTAACAAACTTGCCACCAAATGTATTTTGCAGGATGAGGCTAGCAGAATTTCACTTTATTGTTCCAGTTTGAAAGAAGCTTTTAAAGAATCACCGAGTTTTGTTTCCTGAGTTGAAGCCTAACTAAAATCAGTGTAATTTCATGTAAATGAGTGAATATGCTGATTTTTTTCCTGTGAATAGAGTTGAACTCTGCTATATTAATTCCTGGAATTTTTCCACAGGTCAACAGAAGAAATAATTGCACTTTTTATATCCATCACATTTGTCCTTGATGCCATCAAAGGTATTACTAAAGGTAAGCCTTGTGACAGTGTTTCTTGGTGCAGCTCTCTGCTTTTGCTTCCTTGTCAGGAAGGCTGCAAATATGCTTGATGTTTGCTTGTTCCACATTTGCTGAGGGCTAAAAAAAATAAAGTATGAGACTGAAGCAGCCCTTTGTCAGCAGTTTACCTGGATGTGAGCAGTCTCTTTGGTCTTGGCAAAAAAAAAAAAAAAAAAAAAAAAAAAGTCCAGGTTAAATGCAGTGCATTTAGACATCTCTTTTGCCACATTATTAAAATTAAGTAGAGGGGTGCTGGAAAATGTGTTGCTTGCCTGCTCTTCCATGATCTCTCAGACCCTTCTTCCATGACAATGTAAGGGCTGCAGCACCTTCCAGCATGCTCCTGGAATTATTCTGCCTTTTCCAGCCTCTTGGTCCCTATTTTAGGGGTTATATTCCCAGTGAGTACCCATGAGCAGCCTTGGGATTTAACAAACTTCTCTGGCACCTCTCTTCCCTCTGAGCTGGACTGGCAGGAGGTATTTGGGAAGGTGAAAGACACTGGGAGAAATGCCACGTGGATGGTAACCTCTCTGTTTCATCCCAGTGAGGAACTGGCCACGGCTGCATTCCTTGGTGATCATAGAATCCTAGAATCCTAGAATCCTAGGGGTTGGAAGGGACCTCGAAAGATCATCTAGTCCAACCCCCCCTGCCAGAGCAGGGCCCCCTAGAGTACATCCCCTAGGAACGTGTCCAGGTGGGTTTTGAATGTCTCCAGTGAAGGAGACTCCACAACCCCCCTGGGCAGCCTGTTCCAGGGCTCTGTCACCCTTACAGTAAAAAAATTTTTTCTGATATTCAACTTGAACCTCCTATGCTCCAATTTACACCCATTACCCCTTGTCCTATCACTGGTCACCACTGAGAAAAGCCTAACTCCATCTCCCTGACACTCACCCCTTACATATTTGAAAACATTGATGAGGTCACCTCTCAGTCTCCTTTTCTCCAAACTAAAGAGCCCCAGCTCCCTCAGCCTTTCCTCATAAGGGAGATGTTCCACTCCCTTAATCATCTCAGTAGCTCTGTGCTGGACTCTTTCAAGCACTTCCCTGTCCTTCTTGAACTGAGGGGCCCAGAACTGGACACAATACTCCAGGTGTGGCCTCACCAATGCAGAATAGAGGGGGAGGAGAACCTCTCTTGACCTACTAACCACCCCCTTTCTAATGCACCCCAGGATGCCCTTGGCCTTCTTGGCCACAAGGGCACATTGCTGGCTCATGGGCATCTTCTTGTCTGCCAGGACCCCCAGGTCTCTTTCACCTACACTGCTCTCCAGCAGGTCAGCCCCTCTTGTCCACCAGCCCCAAAGCTCAGGTTATCCTTTGAAATCCCACTGAACACAGCCCTTGCTTTCAGGATTCTCAGCCCTTGCTCATTCCCATGTCTTGTATGCACCTTCAGGGAGCAGCTTTGACACTGCAAAGCAATTTTTGAAGTGAGAGATTTTTTTTCTCACTCCATTTGGAACCCTTAATTTGGCTCCTTGGGCATATGCTTGGCTTGTGCAATCAGAGTGGGTGTTTTTTCTCAGCAGAACACCTTTCAAATACCCTCCTTACCCAAAGCTTGGTGAAGGAGAAGCTGTTCTAGGGTACTTTTTTGCTTTTTTCCTTCCTCACTACATAGCTTTGCTCAATGTGTGCTGTTAGTGTCCTGCTCTAGAGGAAGGAGGTGACCTCCCAGTGGCCCTAAGCTGGTTCCTCGAGGGGCTCTTCAGCTGCTCTGTGAAAATTAACAAATATTCACAACCCTTCTGAGGCAGAGAGCAGGTTTCCCATAGCAGGGCAATGAGATGGACAGAAAGGATCCCCTGGGCTGCCAGGCTCCCAGAAATCTTCAAGGAATAGCTCCGAGGATTGCCAGGGGGGCAGGAGAGGATGCTGGAAGTTAAAGAGTGTAATTAGTCAATGAGTGTCATTTTCCCTTCTGCTTGGGAAGGGCTGAGTTTATAGGAAAAATGGTCATAAAATCAAACCAACACTCCTCTTGTTTGCCAGCTCGTGTTGGCCTGAGCTTGTCTGGAAGTGTTCAGTGTTTGAACAGATGGAACCCCTGGTCCAGCCACATTCCCTGGTGCAGAAGGACACGGATGCTGTCAGGCACAGGCTTTATCCTTAACCCTTTCAGTGCTCATACACATGACACCAGTGCAGCTCCCAGCCCCATGCTTATCTTCCAGACACCTTCCAGGAGTGCTTTTCACTCCTGTGCTGTAGCAGGAGGTGATGGTTTTCTGTAGCAGGAGGTGATGGTTGCTGCTGCTTTCTCCCTTTCCCACTGAAAACTTGGAGCAGCAAAGCAGAAAGAGAAAGCTGGTGCCTTCTCCATGCTGTTAAATATGTCCTGGGAATATTTAATTCCCAGCACCTTTGGGCTTGTGTTCAGATGTGTTTTCCTCAGCCTGATCACTGCCTGGTTTTGCAAGGTGCTTGGAGACATGCAGGGAAAAAAAGTGGGGAGGGACTGATGGTGTCCAGAGGAATCCATCCAGGGGGTGTTTGTGCTGTCCTGGTGACACTTTTTGTTTTCCCCCTGTGGCCCTGCTGCCAAAGCTGTTGTTTGTTTGCTGTTGACCCCTGCTCTCTGCAGGAAACAGAGGTGAACTGGTGCTGCAGACAAAGCCAGTTCATGTTGTTGGAGGGAATTGAGCCTGGATTTGGCTTGGGAACAGCCAGGTTCCAGCAAGGGCACCACCTGCTTTGCAGCTTTCTCTTCATTCAGGCAACAAGATTGACTCAGCTGGGTTATAAAAGCAAACCACGAAAGAATCAAACACTTCAGAACAAGTCTGTGGTGCAGGATGAAGGCTTCCCCTACTTCTTTTGGCACGTTCTCACTGCTTTACTTAAAATAGAAGCAAAAAATCCAAGTTTCTTCCCCTATTTCCAGGACTGGTGGGAGCAATCCAAGGTAGTTTTGAGGTGGGTGCAAATTAAAAGGAGGTGGACTCAGTCAGGTTGAATGCAGAGCACCAAAGGTGTCTTTAGCCCTCTCATAGCCAAGGGAGGGGGAAATTCATTTCCCAAAGGAGAAAATTCACAAAACCTCAAACAAAGTAACTTAATTCTTTTTTCTTCCAGCCCAAACATAAATACAGAGGCGTGCAAATGCTTTCTGCATAGTTGCTGGGTTGTGTGTGCTCTTGGTTTCTCATATGCTCAGGAATAGTGTGTGCCTCCAGGACTTAGGAACATTTAGGGCCAGCTGAGATGGTAAACAGGCTTTTTTAGCTCAGCCCAGCTGCTAATCCTCAAGAAATTCTGCCACAATCATTTCTGAGGACAAAAAATGCTCTTTGTATCTCTGTTGAGAGCTGGAAGCTCCAAGTCCTCCAGCAACCTGTTCAGTGCTGATGTACAGATCATGTCAGAGCTCTGTGCCTCAGTTTACCTGCTTGCAAAGCAGGCATGGGTGTCCTGCCTGGGCTGAACACAGCTGCCAGGATGCAGGGAGGAAGTTTTGGCAGAGCTTTTATGCCAAGCACACGATGTAGGAACAGGCAGTGGTGATGGAGGTGGCAAAGAAAGTGCTGGGGGAAACTTTCTCATCCTTTAAAAGTGCAATGGTCTCCTCATTTCTGGCTGCTGCCAGCAAACTGAAAGCTTAGATCTTGAGCTTCTGTGGTCTAAATTTCTCTACAAAATTGGGGAATGTGAAGTAACCAGTCTTTGTACTACAACCCCTACCCCATCCATTTGTTGGGTGCCCAGATTCCTTTTAAAAGGTGGAAGCAGAAGGGTTATCATCACCCCTCTTAAAACACAGGGAATTTTACATTGGGATGAGCTCCAAACCAGCAGGAACACAGACTGTGTTTCAGCCAAATTCAGGGGGGTGGCAAGTACCAAATCTGCTTTGCAATAATATTTGCACTTTGTTTTGCTGCTTTTCAAATAATTCATGTGTAGGGTGTTCCTGTTTTCCTTCTTGCTGCTGCAGAGGGGAAAACTGAGGGGCTTGAGGTTTTCAGAAACTGCAAGATTATTTGGGGGTGGGATGGTAGGGTGAGCTTTATAGCTCCAGTTTATTGATTTTTGCCAGAAGAGAATGGTCCTGCCCTGAATTTTTGACTTTCCCTACGTGGAGCTTGAAGGGAGACTGAAGCAAAGAAGGGTAAAGGGACTTCAAGAGTTTGAAATTATTTCCATCCTCCTCTATTTCCCCCCTGGTATGGGGGAGAGTGGGTGCTTCTTGCTGCCTTCTGATCATGTTCCATGGGATTATCAAGGTTACAAAGCCCAGCCCCATCTTTTTTGTTCTATTTACTCCTTGCAGCACCTCAAGCTCTTTTTCCCCAAATCATCCCCAAACCCACATTTACGTGCTTGGAGCCAATCAGTGCTATAAAAATGGGAACATAGCTGTCTAAATGCCCAAAAGCATGGGTGTATTTACAGTTGTAAATTAAATAAATACCCCTGAGCTAACCTAAACCATAGATGGGCAGTTCCAGAGGCGTTTCAGGGTGTTTCACTTCACAAGTTTACTTCAGGTGCTCTGTAACTTGTTTTCAATTTGCTGTGTAAATTTCAATGTTCTGCCAGGTTTTGCATATCATCAACACTTACCTTTAAAATCTGGGCCAGCCTTGGAGGAAAAGTCCTTACTGCACATTTTGTGTGCATTTAAGGAGCTGGGCAGCTTGGCTGCTCTTAATTTTTTTTCAGAAATCATGATGGACTTTGTTTACCAGGCTGCTGAAAGTAGGTATTTTTTTTTTTTTTACATATATAAATATTTAAGAGCAGTGGTTCCTAGGGGAAAAAAAACCAAAAAATCATGTAAATAACTAGCACTGGAAGTGTTGCTTTTGAGAAATTTAGCTTTCCCTTATTAAAGTAAGTGAAAAAATAAATTTCCCAAGTGCTGGCTTTGTACGAGCTGTACCTCCCCTGGCTTCTTCTCCCAGGTTTGAGGAGCTCTGGGAGCAAAATGTTAACACTGCATGATCAAGCAAGAGCAAACCACTTGATTTTTACTTGCTTTGACTGTCACAAACCTATCCTAATGCTTGCCTGTTGCTTGTTTGCACAGTTTTTAAGAAATATTACTACCATGGGCGCACAGGAGACATTTACTTGGAAAAAGCACGAGCCAATGCTATTCCAAGCCTCGGCATCAATACCACCTTCTTGATGAACTCATCAGTGAGCAGATCCATGTCCCTAGAGAACCAAACAGGCCCCCATGATGTGCATTATGGGCGTGAAACCGCTGTCCTTAGCCTCATGTTGATGTTGGGTACCCTTTGGCTTGGTCATACACTCTATCAGTTTAAAAAAAGGTGAGTTGCTTCAGCCTTGGAGCTCAGGCTCCTGGTTGTTTCGTGTTACCCGGGAAGAATCTCTCTAATGGGTTAGGTTTTTATGGTGTAACCCAGAAAAAAAACCAGGTGGAACTCTTCCCTTTGTGGTGAACTCTTCCCTTTGACTTGGCCACCTGGAAAATGGTAGCAGCAGCACAAAATGTTTGGTCACTGGATGATGCCCTCTCAAATTTGGTTTGGTGTCACGAGGGGCTCTTTTGGAAAGCTTTGGATCTGCCACGTATTTCGTGCTGAAACTCCTGTATAGGACTCCTGAATAGGGTCCCCATTCACCCAGACTGACCCCAGCTTTTGTGGGGTAATATGCTGGGACTGCAGTTCACACCCCTGATGGGTGGGTGCCTCATCCTGACTGCCCTCTTGCAAAGTCTGCAAATGGGAAGCTGAAATCTTCCATTTACATGAGATGTGTAAATGTACCTATGCTTCTATTTACCAGAGAAAAGAAGTCTAAATTGCTGATAGATACCTCAGATCAAATAATACCTTGAAGTTCCATAAGCTAAAGTTTGGCTCTTAAAAGCACTCCCAAACTAGCTTCAGGTCCATCAAGCTTTTGTTTGAGCTGTTATCTTCAGTGTAAATCTACAGTGTAATCCCAGACATTGAACCACTCTGGGAGAGCAAAAATCTTTGGTGCTGGAAGGACTCCTGGGAATTGGGTGTCCAGCTCTGATTTGGGGTTTATTCCCATTGCCCTTTTAGTTAGAAATCCTTGAGTAAGCAATTAAACTGAAGTGGAAATGAGGCACAAATTGGTGCTTGGAGGTATTTTTTCTAGCTTGTACCTTTGTTTCTTTATGGGTTTTGCTTATTCATTCATCAACCTTTAAAGGCTATAGATTCCTGAGGATTGAGGGCTGAATGAAAGACTAATCCTCCACTCCAGATACCTCCTTAGAATTGGGCTGAATTATCACTTGTTAAAGCATTAAGTGTTATCTGGACTGAGTGATTGGCTCTACTCTGTGGTGTTGATGGAAATTTTTTTTTTTTCTTTAAATTGCAGCCCCTATTTACACGCCACAGTCCGTGAAATTCTGTCCGACTGTGCCTTGCCCATCTCAGTTCTGACTTTCTCTGTTGTGGGTTCCTACATCTTCAAGGAAATTGAAAGTAAGTCATATTTTTATTCTCCGGAATACTGGGGGAAGCTGTTTGGGGTGTATGAAGAAGAAAAATGAACTCCCAGAAAGGTTTGGCTAAAAAATAGTCCAGATTTTCCATATAATTTCACAAATCCTGTCTGTACCTCCCACCACCCTGAGAGCTTGAATTTACTCAATATTAGATTTAATTTGTTCAAAACACTCATCAAACGAGGCCGAAGCATGTTTTTTCTCTAGATAAATTATTTCAGTGTGTCTTCTAATTTCAAACTGATTTAAAATGTGTATCTCTTGCAATAAAGAGAATCAACAACTTCTGGCAGAGAACAAAGGGCAGAGCAATTAGCAGGCAGGAAGGGATTTTGCCACTCATGCAGCCCTAGAGTTGATGATCCTGCTCTGTCCTCTCTGTCTCCAGTTTACCTTTTCCTAATTTAGGTGGAATGGTGCAGAGCATCTGGGCAGTTCTAAGCTACACAAGGAAATCTAAAAATGAGACACCATTCATTGGCCAAATAGATCAGCTTTTCCATATCAGGAAGTGATAATGGGGACAGGAATTGCATTGTCCTGTGGTGACGTGAGTGGGTGATGTGAGGAAATGTATGGAAACAAATAAGAAATGGCTTTTTTTTTTTTTTTTTTTTTTTTTCTGATGGCCATTCCATCCAGTTGGATTGTAATAGAATGTGTCGCCATGTGTGATTTATCCCTAGCCAAGGATTTCTTCCAATGGCAGGAAAATAGGGGCATGTTGCACAGCTTGTTGGCTAGGAGGAAGTTTTAAACCTCCTCGTTAAGTTGATGAATTGAGCAGGAGGAGTAGTTACAAGTCAGGTTTTCTAATCTAGAAAGTACCTCACATCTGTGGAAAGCAAGTTTCCCTCTTTTGTTTTGCTCAAATGTATGTAATGCCTCACTAGAACTAGCACTAATCTGGCAAAGCAGGATGGCAGCCAAGTTCTGAGAGGATGGAGGAAAAAAAAGCAGCCAGGTGAGCCTGTCCCCTCCAAGCCTTCTGGTTGCCACATGCCAGCCCATCAGGTCTGGTTTGCAGCATTGGTTTCCCCATAGTTTGGTGGTGTGGGTAAAATGTTGAGTCCATGTAGATGATTAGACAAGAAGGTGCCTCCTAATATCATTCTCCTCTTCTTTCCAGTGTCCAAATTTAACTACAACCCATCTGACAGCTTGTTTGTTCTGGCCCCTGTCCAGTCCCTCTCCATCTGGTCAGTGATGAGTGCCATGGGGCTGGGGTTCCTCCTCTCCATGCTCTTCCTCATAGAGCAGAACATCGTGGCATCACTCACAAATGCCCCAGAGAACAGGTAATAACTCCTGGTACTCCTCTTCTTTGTGGAGGGGAACATTCTGGAGTCTCCTCCCGGGACCTCTTCAACTTGTCTGAATATTGGAAAAGGTGTTCTGGATGTGTTTTTCAGAACTACAGTTGTCAGAGAGGAAAGTAATCCTACGGCTTACATGGTCCCCAGAACCCAATATTGTGGCCGTGAGTCAAAAATGTAAAGTATCAATGACCTCTTGACCTCAGCCTGCTGCTTCTTTGCCCAGGGGTGACTGCTACACAGATATTTTGCAGAGTTTTAGGTCTGCTGGATGTAACTTGGGATATTTGGGAAGAGTCTGACCCATGTGGACACTTCCATTGCTCTTGCAGTCCAGGATAATTTTTGGAAATGAGGAGTCAGTGACTTGAATAAATGTCCTAGCATGATGTGCTGCAGCTGAGCATCAGGAAAGTGTTTGGAGCTGTTAGTCTGGAATTGAAAAAGTGGAAGTGAAGCAGAACCCTGACTGATAGGTCTGATTTATGTGCAAACTTGAGGCAAGATGTTGCACTATTAAAATATTCCCTCTGATGTTTCTGTGCCAGCTGCAGTCAGATATGCTGGCAAGAATGAATGTGTATAACTTCTTTCCAGGGAAACTACCATGTCTCCAAGGATTTTTTTTGCTGATGTAATGCGTGGGAGGGTTCTCTCCTTGCATAACATACATTAGCATTCTCTGCAGCTGGAGTGACACTGAATTAGGGGAAAGAAGACAAGCTCCCATTCAGTTGTAATAATTTGGTTTTCTTTGACCACTTGATTTTTCCTTTTATCTTGATTATTTCCCTCTAAAGTGGTGCATAAATCAGTAATGTAAATGGGTCATCTCTTGGCTTAGTGTCTTCTAAACTCTTGGTGTTTTCTATTAGTGTGTAAAATACTCTTTGGAGTTGGTCACAGTGAATTGCTTTGGTTTGGATTTTTTTTTGTTTGTTTTTTTAATGCCTTATTAAAGGGGTAATTACTGAGGTTATGCAGGTTAGGTATCAGGAGATGGTGTTTTAGAGCTGGAAAAACTTGGCCTTCACACCTTCTGGTTTGTGGTACCATCATGGACCATCCATGGACCAAACCATCACCACCAGCCAAGTGCAGAAAATGCTGTTTGGTGTCTTAGGACACTGATGTGTTTTGGGGAAGGACACCCCACACTTGTGGGGCAGCCCGAGGAATACTGGGCTGGTTGGGCAGTGTCAAGGTGACCTAGGATATGACACCTAGATCTTTGTGTGTGTGTTGATGTAGATGAGTTGAGTGGAACCTGTCCACCGGTCAGAGCAGACCATACAAGGTGCTGTAAGACTGCAACCAAGGTCCCAAAGGAACAAAGATGTTGCTGCTCTTAGCTGTTTGGCCTTTGTACATAGAAAGGACTCTGAAAAGGGCAGGCAGGACAATCAGATGGTAACCCTGGGGGTGCCTTTGCTCTGAGAAAGCAGCAAGTGAGCAGGGAGCTTGCTTTCAAAGGGTGAGCCAACACAGGAAACGTGGTTCCAATCCCACCCTTCCTGCCAGCACCTTCCAGCTTCAGAGGCATTGCAAAGGAGACATCTACCTGACCTAGTCACCCCGTGGCCTTTTCAGTCAATAGAGGTGAGCACTTCCAGTGAGATGAGTCTTTGTTCCCAAACTCAACCCCACCCAAGATTGCTGCAGCCCAAACAATGGCATCAGCTGCTCTTGGAGACAGACACGAGGCAGAGATCTTCACGTGCTGTGCCACGTCTGTGAGCTCCGTGCACCCCATGTCCTAGGTCCTTAGGTCTCATGGCTCCAAGTTTCTGCTTGGGCACTGTATGGAGTTGGCTTGGGTGGCATTAAAATTTAGAAGAGCCCCTGTGGAAGACTTGGGAGCATTGGTGGATGGAAGGCTCAACGTAAGCCAAGGACTGCACTGGCAGCCCAGAAAGCAGCCCAAGTCCTGGGCAGCATCACCAGCAAGGACAGGGAGGGGACTGTCCCCCTCTACTCTGCTGAAACCCCCCTGCAGTGCTGGGTCCAGTTCTGGGGTCCCCAACAGCAGAAGGACACGGAGCTGTTGGAGCAAATCCAAAGGAGGGCATGGAGCTGCTGGGAGGGCTGGAGCAGCTCTGGTGCCAGGGGGAGAGTTGGGGGTGTTCAGGCTGGAGAAGAGAAGGATCCCATGGAGAGACCTCAGAGCACCTTCCAGTGCCTGAAGGGGCTGCAGGAAAGCTGGGGAGGGACTTGGGACAAGGGCCTGGAGGGATGGGATGAGGGGGAATGGTCTCAAACTGGAAGAGGGGAGATTCAGGTTAGATATTAGGAAGAAATTCTTTGGTGTGAAGAGGGGAGATTTAGGTCGAACATTAGGATGAAAATCTTTAATTTGAGGGTGCTGAGCCCCTGGTTGCCCCCAGAAGCTGTGGCTGCCCCATCCCTGGCAGTGTTGAAGGTTGGATGGGGCTTGGAGCACCCTGGGCTGGTGGGAGGTGTCCCTGCCTATGACTGAGGGGTTGGAACTAGGGGATATTAAAGGTCCTTTCCCACTCAAACCATTCTACGATTCCATGGTTCAGACACCCAAATGGTGCTCCCTTTTTAGTTGATCATGCCTGGAGAGCAGTTCAGCTGATCTCTTGTGTTTCATTAGGGTGACAAAAGCTCTGGCCAGGCAGAAACTCAGCTCTAGACCTACCTTTAAGCAAGGTATCCAACTCTGAGAGCTGAATCCTTCTCCAGCCTTTTTCTGAACCTTACATATAGTACCTGTTGGCACCAGGTGGGTCTATTCAGGAATGGGGCATGTAAAAAAAAAAAAAAAGACAAGGTTCAACTGGTTGTGAGTTCAGTGTTAGCAAGGACTCTGTGTAGTCCTTGCAAAGTGAACATGGTCAGGTTCAGTGGTGAAGGCTCCCAATTTCCCCCTCCCTTAGCAAATAAAATTCCCCAAAGCAAGGAGCACATCTCCTTGGTTGACTCCTGAGGAGCTGCAGCTTCAGGAATTCATGGCCCCTTTTTTTATCATGCAGAAGCAGTTCCATCACTGGGGGATTCCTCAGTCACACCGAGCACATCTGGTGGGGAAGGAGGGGAGATGAGGGTTAAAAACCAGATGGGTGGGAAGCTTTGGTGTGAGGAATTTACCAACTTGTGCCTGGGTTTCAACTGCTCCCCAGGTGTGCTGTGCCAGCAGGTAGAGACATCTGTGGGAGAGGAGGCTGCAGTAAATGGAGTGGCAAAACGCTGATGAAATTTTAATGGGCTGTTATCTTAGTGTTATTTTTTGTTATTTGCCTTTCTGCTCAGCCTTGTTCTTTCCAGGAGATGACTGCTTTGGGAGCAAGCCATCAAGTTTCATTACCATTCATGTAAAGCAGGGGGAGTGTGAAATCATCCCAAGGACATGGAAATGCACTTGGGTGTTGGGGATTGGAGCTGGGGTTCAGGAAGAGCATCCTCTTGCAGTTTGCACCCTGTAACTTCTGTCAACTCCAACCTCATTGCAGGTTGGTGAAAGGCACAGCTTATCACTGGGACCTCCTGCTCGTGGCTCTGATCAACATGGGGCTCTCAGTTTTTGGTCTCCCCTGGATCCATGCTGCCTTCCCCCACTCCACCATGCACGTCCGTGCCCTGGCTTGTGTGGAGGAGAGAGTGGAAAATGGACACATCTATGAAACGTAAGTGGGAATTTGGGGTCTCTTTCTGGCTTCCTAATCCTTTGGGTGTGGTGGGTTAGGGAGTGAGCTTCTTGTCTTGAAGGGTCTACAAGATATGGAGGTAGAAGGGAGATGCACCCAAGCTGAAGCCACCTTGGGTCAGTGTGGCTCCTGACCCCTTTTTTTCCCCTTTCCCCAAACACCTTATTTTAGGACAGCCACAAATTTTCTGTTCTCAGCAGTGGCTGGTGGAAGCCTGCAGGGTTTCCACCCCATACAGTGCAAATTGTCCTCTGGAAGAGTCAGCCCCAAGGCCTTCCTCAGGTTTATCCATGTGGAAATGCTGAGGAGATGCTTTGGCCAGATCTTTCCAGCTGTCTTCACCAGAAAAAATCCAGTCTGATTCATGGCTTGAAACCTGTCTGGTGGTTATTACAAAGGGCAGGAAAAATGCAGCATTATTCTAGTTTTCCCATAGCATCTTCCACCACGTTTCAAGGAAGGTGAGAAGCTGATTAAATTCTCTTGTTTTTAAGCAAAAGCAACTCTGAAGCCATGCCTGGGTCACAGCTTTCTCTGTGATACCTGGTTTTTTACTCTTCTGAGTTGTCCAACATGCTCTTATCTGGGATGTATTAAAAAAAAAAACATAAATTAAAAGCTGCTTTCTTATGAAACCAGTTCCAGAACAGAGATTATCTGGTCTGTTTGATCTCAGGCTGTTCCAGCTGAGTGCTTTTAGCTCAGAAGTGGTAATTTCCACTCACGTGCCATTAGTTTCAATTATCCTGTCTTGGTTTCCATTTTCAGGGTTGCCACTTATCAGAAGTGAGGCTAAGTGGTCATTTACTTTGGGGGATGGAGTGGGTCTGTCTTTTAATTTCAGTCTGGCCTTCATACTTACTGTTCCTGGTGCCAGCTGGCCCAGCCTGACCTGGCACAGCTGCTTTTTTGGGTTGCTGGGGGAGAGATTTCACCTTCTACATCTGGAAATTGCTGAGTCCTGCTGCTCCCTGTGATGATTTTACAAGATTTTACAAGACCTTTCCTGGGAGATCAGTCCCTTGAGGTTGTATTCCCATTAGTGTGTGTTGGTATTAGTTTTTTCCACAACTAGATCTGTTTGGAATAAATCCTAAACCCTATTTTTATAAAGAATTTTGTATTTTGAGTTCTAGGGTTTTAATCCACACCTTTGCTCTTGGTACCCATGAATCTGCTCTGGGCCACCTCTGCTTACTCATTTCTTTCTGAAATGCAGAATTCACCCAGTTCCAAGCCTCCCTCCTGTGTTTCTGTTGTGAATTTTGATCCCTGGTGGGTTTTATCCTTTTTTTTCCCCCCACCCACTGTCTTTATTCTGCATTCTGCCTTATCCTGAACAAAGTCAAGTCCCCTGCCTGACTTCAGGACCACCTTCTGCCCTTGTCCTCTGCTTCTTCTCCCATCTGCCCCAAAAGATCCCAGGAGAGCTCTTTTTTGGCCAGGATAACCCAGGGCTGGCTCAGTGATCATCATGAAAGGGCTGAGGGATGCCCTGATCTCCCCAGGTGTGTTCCTTTCCAGCACATCTCCAGGCAAGTCAATAGGTAACTGAATCAGCTGGGTGTTGGGAATTAGGATTTCCCAGTTATTTGAACTCCCTTGGAAGCTTTTTTGTTCTCTGCAAAGCACTGAGTGATAAACCAGGAGGCTTCCAGCAATGCTATCATCTTGTATTTTTTTTTCCTTAGCCAGCTCTGCTAAAAAAGGTAGGAACTGAAGCTCAGCTAGAAAATCAGATGTTTCAGCACTGGCTCCCTTGGCAGGTTCCTTTCCTGCACTCAAATCCAAGCTCCCAGTGAGGGGGGATGATGATATAAACAAGGATAAAGACCTGTCACAATGAAAGCAAAATTATTCTTCTTCTTTACTATAGAACAACCACTTAAATTTCACATGGCAGTCAGCAAATAGGCTCCCATTTCCTCATGTGGAGGTGGTCAGGAATGGCTAATCCCATGCTAGCTGTATTTAAAGGATTCTGGGGAAAGGAGCCTGGATTATGCTCTTTAATCTCCATTCATTACTTCATTTCCTGCAGCACAGGATTTCTGGAGCTATTTCCTCATGGGCCAAACCATGTGCAAATTTCTGGATTTCCTCTAGTGCCTTACTGACTGTTCTTGATGTCCTTACCCTGGAAATAAGATGCTTAAATTGACAAAAGAGCAATTTGAGGCTGGGAACTTCACTTTAAAGATACTTAGTTGGGTCAATTATGAGCAGTTTTAATTATGTTCTGATCAGAAATTCCAAACTGCTTCAATAAGTGGCATTAGCAGGAGCTGAGAGGGGTATTTGCAGTACATCTTGTATGGGATCAAAGACTCCTCAGTGCAGTGATTGCTGCATCCCCAAAAGATGATAAGCAGAAAATTTTATGAGCTTGAAAAATCCATTACCAAAGGGCTGCTGCTCTGAGCTCATCTTCTACTTGCAAACTGACATTTGATTGAAATGTGATGGCTTCATATCTAATTTTGATGCTGAGCTCTTTGGTTTCCATGACTTCACTTGCTGGGAACCTGGCAGAGTTGTGTGTGCATGGACTGACATTTGCAGGTCAAGAGCTTCCCCAGCAGTGGGTGAGATCTCTGCCTGAAAAAAGAGGTGCAGTTTCCCCAGGGATGAAGCTGTCCCTGGCAGAGGCTAAATCAGGGAATCCATCCCTTCCCTGGCAGAGGCTAAATCAGGGAATCCATCCCTTCCCTTTTCCTTCCTTGGGCCACTTGAGAGGCTCAGGGTGTTTCTGGCAGCTCTGCAGGGGTCTGACCACTCCTTATCAGACTTCCAAATGCCTGAATTAAAATTTGCAGTTGCTTTTTAAGCTGTTTGGTTCTCTCAGCTCTGAGATTTCAATCAGCCCTGGAGGTGGTGATGCAAAGGGTGTCAGATTCTATCCACCGAGGGGATGTCCCTGGCCAGAGCAGGCTGCAGGTGACACTGAAATGCTCATCTCTCCCATCCCTGGGTTTCTCCAGGCATTAGCAGGGAATTCTTGACATAAGGAGGATCTGAATAAATCAGTGTGGCAGGAGGAAAGCTGTAGTTCCTGCTCTTTAAACCTAGCCAGAAAGAGAGAGGAGGTTACTCAGAGGTTACCACCTCCTGTTCATTCTTTTAGTAATCCTGGATAACACCTAAGTCCTGTTCTATTATTCACCAAGAAGTTCAAGTGGTGGCCTCTGGACTTGGTGTCCTGTTTGTGACACCTCTTGTTCCTTTGGGCTCATAACTGTTCTGGTTAATTCTGCCCCAAACCCTGAGAGCAAGGCTTGGGCTTCTTCCCTTCTCTCTCTAAATAGAGGTGGGGAAGGCTCCTCCATCCCCACACCTTCATTTTGCTCTTGAATATATGAACAGATTCGAAGATCACCCTGGTTTTACTTATAAGCAAGACTCTCAGAAACTTAATCTTGGAAAAATTCAACAGGAGGCAATCTTTATTTAGGGCAGAAGGGATTACAGAGTCCCAGCAGTGCAGATGTAAAAGAGGGAAATGTGTTTTGGTAGATCTCTTGTGTTCATCTTCAGAGTGTTTTGTGCCCAGGGTTAATTTGGAAGATGAGGTCTTGCAACCAAGGAATGAGGCCACTAGATGCCACCAAAACAGCCTATGGACAAGAATTTCTTCTGGTAGAAGGGGGATTAACTCACTATTTTATCCACCAAATTGCTGGTTTTATCTTCTGAGAAAAAAGTTACACTAAGAACCCCCCTTTGCTCCATTATAAGCAGTCTTGAAAGGTGAGAGTTTTCTTTCCTCCTGTTATTTCTCATAATTCTTCTTTTATTTTTTTTTTTAATTTTTTTTTTAAACAAGGAGATGCTCACAGGTTTAGCTGAAGTGAAAAGAAAACAAAGCAACCTCCCCTCACCCCTCTACCTATCCCCCCCAAGCAGTCTCAGAAAATTGCTGCATGCTTTCCTCTCAGGCTTTTTTTTTTTTTTCCCCACCCCCAATAAAAAAAAAGTAGCCTGTCAGCTCTGCAAAATTTGCATGAATTAATTACAGGTTTTGCATGGCAATAGGCAATTTGCAGCCCAACTGCTCTTATCCACAGCAGAATGAAATTTATAGCTCCCTGCTTAGCACTCTCAGCTTTCCCTTCCATGCAAACAAGGAGATCCTCGTGTACATCAGAAATGCTGATGTGCAGTCAAGAGAGTCCAGGTTTGTGTTTTTTTTTTCCAAGGGGTTCATTGTTCCCATGGAAGTCAATGAGTGTTTGGGTTTATTGTTGTTTGTTTGGTTGTTTTTTGGGGTTTTTTTTTTTTATAATATGCACTGGGTAAACCAAGGATTACAGTGCCCAGAAAGAGAATTCTTTCCTGGTTTGGTTTTGTTTGCGATGTGCTGAACAGAATTAGTGGAGAGGGCAATTCAGTTCAGGAGCAGATCCAGGGAGCTTTGCAGAAGGGGAATCTGGCTGTTTTCCAGCTGTTCTGTTTGAGCTGAGGATTAAAGTCCCTGGCCTGGGGCCAGCAGAGCTTCTGCCCTTCTCAGTGTCAGCACGGGGCCAGGAGCCGTGATCTCGGTGCCGGGGAGATGAGTTTCCCTTTCCCCAGCAGCACGTGTCCTGCATCTCTGGGGAATAGTGAACCCCAGCAGTAATTTTATATGGATACTGGGATGATAGCCTCCTTCCCTAATCCCTGTTTTCTTATCTTTCAGGATTGTGAGTGTGAAGGAGACCCGGCTGACAAGCCTGACAGCCAACTTCATGGTTGGCCTCTCGCTTCTGCTCCTCCCTTTCCCTCTCCAGTGGATCCCAAAGCCAGTCCTCTATGGCCTTTTCCTCTACATTGCCTTGACCTCCATTGATGGGAACCAGCTCTTTGAAAGGGTGGCTCTCCTGCTCAAAGAACAGGTACAGGAACTGAGGCACCAGCTTGGTGGAACAGAGAAAAAAAAAAAAAAAGGGATTTGCAACCTTAGCACCAAACCGTGCCGGGAGATCCTGGGGTTACTCCCAAAATTCATGTCCTCAGGAGGCTGATTTCCAGCTCTGACCTGGGCTTTGCTTGGTTTTTTCACCTTTCTCTGCAAGGAAGGACTGAAAGCTGATGGTCTCTAGTTTAGCCTGCCTGCCACTGAGACATGAACAAGAGAAATCTTTTCCATAAGCAGAGAAAAGAGTGGGAGAATAACATGCTGTCAGGCAACAGAAGTGGCACAGCTTTTGTTGGGCTAAAAAAAAAAAAAAAAAAAAGTGATGGCTCAACTGCTCACAGAATTGCACTGCATCTTGCCTGGCTTTTAAATTGTGCATAAAGTGCTTTCTGCATTTCCCTGCCACAAAAAAAAACCCCAAAACATTTCAGCTTTCTTGCTCAGAGTGATGTCTTGGATGTAATCCTTTTCTTAGCAAAGAATTGCTCTGGAGAGCAGTTCTCCAGAGGCACAGACAAGTGTGTGCCTGGAGCCAGGATAAACTGCTACCTGTGAAGATGCCCCTTGAACTGTGTAGGGTACAAACTAAAAAATATCTTCAACCAATGTCATGGGATTTTTAAAAAAGAAAATTGCACAAACTGTTGCTCACTGGGTGTAGGGCGTTTGGAAGTTATAAAAACCCTCTGTGGTGTCTGTCAGCTGCAGAGTACATCCATTTTAAGAAGAATAATTAAATGTTAGCACATGCATCACGTCAGTAAATGATCTTTGAAGCTGTGTGGGGGAAATCAGAACAGGCAAAAAATTTTTTGCTGTATTTTAGACTGAGGTGACATACCACGAGATAAGCTTTTAAACTCAAAACAAAGTCACTTGCATTATTGAAATGCTTCTGCTGCAGGATGAAAACAAAGCTGGGAGATAGGATTTCAAGCCAACTCTGCTGCAACTTCTCAGAAGGTGTTACCTTGCAGTACTGGGAAGTGATCCTATCTCCAGCTCACCTTCTTTTACACAAGAAGGGTTTCAGAAGCCCAACATTTGGGTTTGCATCTCTGCTAATCTATTTTGATCTCCAATATCACATCCCAGAGGTTAAAACTCTGGAAGTTGGGTAAAGATTCCATTTGTCATGTCAATTTTTGCATGAGGCTTGAACAGTGACTGCTGGACGTGGAATATTACCCCTGGGTTTAGTACAAATTTAGGTGTGGAATTTTCCAAGCTTCAGCTTGGGAAAATGAAGAAATATTCTCAAATATGGAGATCTCCCCTTTCTGGGAACCTTTTAATGAGTCATGGCACAATCTGAAATCCACTGGGTCTGTATGGGTGCCAGCAGACAGTCCCTCATCCTCTTCATTGATGTATAGACAGTGAGTCAAAGCCCCTGCTCAGATGTGAGCAAGGAACTGTCAAAAGAATCTGCGAGCAATATTGAGCTTATTAATGTCACTTTTTTTCCTCCTCTTTCTCAAAAATGAGTTGTTGATGAGATAATCACTGGAGTTTAAGTAACAACCTCTTCCCATAGCTTCCTAATCTCATCTCCTGGTCTTCCCCTACTGGGGTTCAGCCAAGTAATGAGACCACCAGGGGCAAACCTGCAGAAGACCAAGGCTCTAAGATAATGAGGAGCTGGGATTTGGGTGGAGAAACCATCCAGCAGTAGCACCACCTGAATCCATTTGCTTACCACAAAACAACAGAATGGTTTAGGTTTGGAAGTGCCTTTAAAGGTGATTCAGTTCCACCCACACTCTTCCATAGGCAGGGACACGTCTCACTGGGCCAGGTTGCTCCAAGCCTCATCTAAGCTGGTCCTCAACACTTCCAGAGAGTAAAAAGTCTTCTGTGCACACCCCCACAGGCACTTCACATGTGGCTGCAAAGTCATCATAGAATCATAGAATCCTAGGGGTTGGAAGGGACCTGGAAAGATCATCTAGTCCAACCCCCCCTGCCAGAGCAGGGCCCCCTAGAGTACATCCCCTAGGAACGTGTCCAGGTGGGTTTTGAATGTCTCCAGTGAAGGAGACTCCACAACCCCCCTGTCCTGATGATCCTGCTCAGGAGAATCTCATTACTCCACTTACCAAGATGTTGTCTTGCACTCCAGATGCTCCCCAGAGCAATCTTACCTGTGGGCCAGGACTTTTCCTCCCCAGCTTTCCAATTCCCAGCCATCCTCTGTGTGGTGCTGCCAGTGCTGTGGTTCAAGGCTTTAACCTGGGTTCAGCTGCTGAACCTCTTAAGGACTAAGGACTCTTAAGGACTCTTAAGGACTTTGATGTTGATGCCTTGAGTGTGCAAACTGATGAGTTCCTCAAACCTTTTTTCCCCTTCCAAACCTTGTGCCACCTCCTGCACTCCCAAGTCCAGGTCTCTGCATATCTAATGTGGGAATTCTTCTCTTCCCAGACTGCTTATCCTCCAACACATTACATCCGCAGAGTGCCCCAGAGGAAGATCCACTACTTCACAGGCTTGCAGGTCCTGCAGCTCCTCATCCTCTGTGGCTTTGGCATGTCACCATTGCTCTACATGAAGATGATCTTCCCACTCATCATGATAGGGATGATACCTATCAGGTAGGAAGCTCTTCTGGGCTGTTTTTTTTTTTTTTTAGCCGTCTTTTTGTTTTTTTTTTTTTTCCCCCCATGTCTCCTGTGCCTTTTGTCTTTAGGCTTGTCCTGCAGGAGGTCTGAGTGGTGTAGAAGGACATCTGGTGCTTCCAGATCCTGGAGGAAGGTGATGGTGACCTCTTCTTCACCAGCTGCTCAGGCTTGAGGAGAAATAGTGCAGAGAGCCTGTGGTTTCACTGCTGCTGGGTGTTGTGCAAAGGGTTCTGGACTGGCATGTCCTTTCCTACAGCTAGCAGAGAGATAAATAAGGTTCATTCTGCAGTTTGGGAGATAGCTGGGCTTCCTGAGAAGCTGTAGCCTCAGCTTTCCCTGCAGGCATTTGATAATGTTCTATATTGCTTTGCAATTTGATTTCCTAAGGGGTATCAACTTTTCCTAAGAGGAATGCTTAGCTCTTCTCTTGACCTTCCAAACCTCCTTCACTGCTGAATGCCATGGCACATAATCACTTGGGTTAATCTGGCCACATTTGGTCTTAAAATGCATCTTTAAAACTGGCAGGGCCCTGCAATGTCTTGCAGCCTTGAGAGAGGAACACTGAGAAATTTAACTGATTTCTTAATCTTCATTAACAGTAACTGCCCCTCCTTCTCCAGTTAAATCATTCATGCTCTCCATCCTTTGGGTATAATGAGAAGCCATAATAAGATCTGGGAAGGAAAAGAGCTGTTTCCAGTCCATGTGATTTTTTTTTTTTTTTTTTTTTTTAAGGCCAGCATGGTGTCCATTGATGTCTGTTGGCTTTGAGCTTGCAGTTTCAGAGATTTTTTTTTTTCTATCTTCCCTTGAAGTTGAGGTCTACCAGCATGATAATCTCCCAAAGCAGCTGTTGTGGTGTTTTCTTAGAGTGGTCAAGATGGGTCCAGTTCTTTCTTAAAGAAAAGTAAAAGTTAAACTACCATGGCTTTCAACAGGACCAGTTGGGCTGGGGTTTTGAGGAAAAAATCTTGGAAAACACTAAAAGTGTTGTTCCTCTGGTAAGAGGATGCCTGGGGAAGGAGGTGGGAGATGCTTCAGCTCTGTGCAGTGACCCTTGGGGGAATTCCAGCTCTCTGAGCAGCTCCATACAGAAAAAAAACCATGGAAGACTCTTTTCCAAACATTCAAGTATTGGATAGAGTGTAGTAAGTGTGGAAGGAGTGCTGTCAAAAAGCCTGATTCTAGATGAAGAGCTAATACAGATTTATCTTCTTTTGGGTAAATGTTACTGTCATAGTAGCTCTGTTGCTACCTCACTGCCCTTTCCAGAGCAGCTTTTTTCCCAGTTAGCTGGGAAATCAGGAATTATGGGGGGAATCAGCCTTGCTGCTGCTGGAAAGATGGTGCTACCTGCCCCAATACAGGAAATTCTTCTTGGTTTTACTTTTTCTGGTATCTTTTGCCTTCCTGTGGGAACTGAGGACTCCAGCTGAGAAGGCACCACTGTGATGCATGAGCCCTATAGTCAACAATTAACTTTTTCCCCAAGATTTAGCATTCTAAATAGATGAGACAGAGCAGAGGAAATGAAATATCATATTTATTATTATTTTTTTCTTTTTAAGCGAAGGAAGGAAGAAGAGATGGGAAAGTAGCCAGGGGTCAAAGTCAAGAATCAAACCCAGCTGAGTGAGTCATGGCTCAGTGTCCCATCCAGACAAGCAGCCATGTCACTTGGCTGTCTCAAAGCTACATTCCCATCTGTCTGACAGCATTAGACACATGATTTGCATTGGGGGTGGAGAGGGACCATTTCTTTTATTCCACTGGGGTGGTGTTAATGTGAAAAATAATGGCTTTCAATGGCTTCTCATTATTGCAGTGGGGAGCAGCCTGTGGGGAGAAAATTTGAGCTTTTTGGGGCATCCCTGGTTCCTGGCTTTGATTTAGAGGTTTGGAGTGATTGGTTTCTAGTTACACCCTAATCCCTGCTGTGGGGAGAGCTGGGGTTAAAGTCCTCAGAAAGGAAGAATCCAAGTTCTCTGTGATGCTGAGTTCCCTCATGCCTTGCATCTCATGGCAGACCTGTTGAAACAGATCCTGCTATTTTTCTGTAGTGAATGTTGGTTGGGATCTCGAGTTATTGGAAAAAAAAAAAAAAAAAAGGCCATTCCAAGTCTTAATACCAGCTTCCTAGTGCTTTGTGCCTTATTTGAACAGCTGAAGAATAGCTTCCTTGTTGAGCAAGGAGAAGTGTCACACTAAATGTGTTGTAGGATTTAATGAGAGCAGTTGTCACAGTGCCTTGCCTCTCATCCAAATGTGCTTGTTCATGAGGATGTTCTTGCAAGCAAATAATAAAAAAAAAAACAACAAAAGTAAGGGAATTACAGTCTCCGTGACCCGGTGGAAAGCAGGCTCCAGGTGTAGGGATGAAGGAATCAATGTCAGGGAATCATAGAATGATTTGTGTTGATAGGAACTTTTAAAGGTCACCCAATCCAACCCCCTGCACATCCTCACCCAGATCAGGTTGTTCAGAGCCTCACCTTGAATATCTCCAGGGATGAAGCCTCAACCACCTCCCTGGGCAGCCTGGTCCATTTTTCCACCACCCTTCTGCTGAAGAACTTTTTTCCTAACATCCAATCTAAATTGTCCAGCGCAGAGCTACTGAGATGATTAAGGGAGTGGAACATCTCCCTTATGAGGAAAGGCTGAGGGAGCTGGGTCTCTTTAGTTTGGAGAAAAGGAGACTGAGGGGTGACCTCATCAATGTTTTCAAATATGTAAGGGGTGAGTGTCAGGGAGATGGAGTTAGGCTTTTCTCAGTGGTGACCAGTGATAGGACAAGGGGTAATGGGTGTAAATTGGAGCATAGGAGGTTCAAGTTGAATATCAGAAAAAATTTTTTTACTGTAAGGGTGACGGAGCCCTGGAACAGGCTGCCCAGGGGGGTTGTGGAGTCTCCTTCACTGGAGACATTCAAAACCCACCTGGACACGTTCCTAGGGGATGTACTCTAGGGGGCCCTGCTCTGGCAGGGGGGGTTGGACTAGATGATCTTTCGAGGTCCCTTCCAACCGCTAGGATTCTAGGATTCTATGATTCTATGATAAATCTGCTCTTCAATTTATAACCATTACCCCTTGTTCTATCACTCCAGTCCCTCTCCAGCCTTCCTGTCACATCCCTGCTCAGCCTCTGGTCATGGTCTCAAGGTTTGCAGATAAATTTGGTGCTTCTCTAAAACCCCAAAGCTGCTGGAATGTCTATTAAAGCTTTTTTATGGGAGAACTTGAAAGGAATGACCTGGGGTATGTCTGAACTGAGAAGTCCAAGATAAATAGCCCACATATAGAGGTCTTTGTGACAGCTTTGTAAATTTAGAGGAGGGTTTTTCTTGTGAGCTCTCAGTGCTTGGTGTTGCCAGTGTTGTGATGACTGTAAGGCTGTATCAGGTGTGTTGGGAAACTCCAGGGAAGTGAAGAAAACAGAATCTAGAAATAAATGAGGATCCTTGGCAAGGTGACCCCATCTCCTGGGAAACTGGTGGCAGCAGGAAGCTTTGCCTGCCTCCTTCCACAAACCAGGAGCAGAGCTGTGGGCTGCATGAGGTCTCCCTGTTTGTGGTGACAGAGAGGTCTGGATAAGTGACTTTTCTCCTATAAAATGAGGAAGTTCTCTTTCTTCTTCAGCTGAAATGAGGAGGTTTCTTAGAAGCTGTTATTCCTCTCAATGCTGCTTGTGGGATTGTTGGGTTTATTCTGATTTATCTCCCCTTCAGCTGGGCAAATCTCTTGTGTGCATGGCCACAGACAAACTCAGCTGAGAGTCTTGGGCAGGCAAATCTAAAGCCAACCAAACACTAATTCCATCTCTCTGGTTTGATCTTTAGGTACAACCTGCTCCCTAGGATCATCGAATCCAAGTACTTGGATGCTATGGATGCAGAGCATTAAATGAGCTCCTCCACCCCCAGAGCAGTGAGGACACCTCCTTTGGAGCTGGAAGGCAGCTTTGGCGAGGCATAGAACAATCTCTTTGCAGTTCTTTCTTTCTCCACTCTTCTTTCTGCTCTAATCTGGCGTTGGTAATGCACACATAGCAGAGACCACTCCAAGTGTCAGACCAAAAACAGCCTTGGACTTGGGAGGCCGATGCTCTTTGGAGCTGTAAGGCAAGGAAGCTTTATGGAAATGCCACCTTCCACATCCCCAAACTGGAAACCCCAAAGATCAGCATGTCCCTGTGGCTGGAGTAGCCTTCTCAGAGCTGTCGTGTGTTCCCTTGCTTGAAGGGTGGGGGGAATCTCTTTATTTTTTTAGGCACCACGTCCCTTTTTTTCCAAAACACTATAAGGACAGCAGCTGACCCTTCTTTTACAGAGTGGCACTCCTCTTCTGGCCTTGAAATTCAATTTCCCTCTGCATCCAGTATTCCCAAATTTGGTATTCCCTGTGGGATGGCCTGATGTTAAACCACTGATGGCAGGAGAGCTGTCTGGCCATCTCTTCACATGAGCAAGGTTGGAAACAGAATCCACACTGATCCAATCCACAGCTTTGGATGGATATTGAAGCCCTACAAGTGAGCTGGGAATGTTCTGTTCAGAGGTTGGGCTGCCTGATGGTGTTGATGAAACTGCATCTGGGTTTAAGCTGTTGGGGAAATATTTGGGATCTTTTTCCCATTGCTTCTCAAATAACAAAAAGGGTGGTTTTGCACAACTGCAGCCTTCTTGCTTGCACCCAGAGTCAGATGTTGAAACTGAGGGCAGTTGTGTGGGTGGTTGCATATACATATGTACAGTAGTGCCTATGTGTACATATATACATATGGATTTGTGTATATATTTTGCATAGATATACAAATAGGCCTGATTCTTTCAAAATATCAAAAGTGTTTTGTGCAGTTGATGTTACCTGTGGTGTCCTGACCAAATACTTGTTCTTTGCTTCAGTGCTGCTTTTTCTTATTTGAGATATGGTCACTTTTTTTTGTTTTTTCTTTTTGAAGCTGCTCGGTTACTGATTTTGTCCATGTGTTGCTTTGTTCAAGGTGTTCCTTTGCCTTCTTCCCATGGCTCAAGACCTTCATCATTCTGTCTTGATGTGAATTTTGCCTTTAATTTTACTGTATAGCATGCAATGGAAGTTTTTCCTCTTGCACCAAATCAATATTTGTTGGTCATTTAATTGGTTCTGTTTTGTAGCTAAGCTCCAGTTTCCCGTGCTCCCAGACATTATATTACATTTCTGAATGAATCTAACTCCTGCTGTCTTTTTATATTTCAGTTTATTTAATTTCCTTTGTACTATGGTCAGTTTTTCTTATTTGGAGTACTGTGAAACAAGCTGCCCTTTAGTTCAGTGCTTGCCCTTTACTTGCAGATCACAGGTAAAAAGTGTTCAGAAAAATGTGGACCTCTGAAGATAAAGAACTTTGAAAGGAGGGAAGAGGAGTATTCTAAAATGAAATGCAAAGGTATTACTAGCTCAGAGAAGTGTTTCTTACCAATTGCTTGCCCTTGAAAGGTGCTGAGTTTTGATCAGCATGTGCCCTGCTGATGGAGTGTTCCTCTGCAGGAGGAGGAAGACCAACTCTGTGAGGAGTGAGGAAGGCATTGGGTCAAGAGCTGACACTAAGCCAGACCCAAGGCACTGAAGATTTGGTGGTTTGGCACTAAATCTGCAGATGGGGTTTCATCCCACCAGAGCTGGCTTTGAAACACGTATGAAGACCTCAATTTTTTTTTTTTTCTTACAAAAACTCCTTCATCTCTGTCTTGATACTTGATGGGGGAGAGCAGTATTCCCGAGGAAGTGGCTGTGGTTTCTGTATCCCTCAGCAATCTCAACTTAACCACCTCTTGACCTTGAAAGCAAGACCTTCATGCCCCACCACCCCACTCCTGTGGGTCTGCCAAGGAGTCCTCAGGGCCAGGATGACCCCCATGGTGCATCAGAGGAGGTAATGCCAATTTTTTGGCTGTCAGTCCATTTTGGAGGCAGCAGAGGTAGCTCATGCCCTGTCTGAGAAGTGGTGGGACATCAGCTCTAACCCCCTGCATGGTGTCTGACCACCTTTGTCAATATTTCCTGGGTTTTTTGAGTCATTTCTGGGGTGAGCTCACCAGCAGCTGCTGCTCAGGTCTGCATGTGGAGACAGAGGGCAAACAGCAAACAGGATTTGGGGGCAGAGCAAAGGCGGAGGTGGTAAAAGTACATCTGATCTTCAGTCAACAGAAAAAGAGCAGGTGACAGCAAACAGTTCAGTACCTGTTGGAAGGCAGGGAGTGTGAAGGTCTGATGATGCTTAAATAACCTGTTTTTCCCACGGGTGTCAAAAGAATTACCCAAAGGTAGAATGAAAAGCATCATCCTGTGGTTAAGCCATTAAAAGGACGTGTCCCGGGGATGCATTTTTGGTGGCTCAGCTCTTGGCAGGAAGGAGTCACCCTGTGGATTGGCTTTAACTCATTCTGCAGATGCTGCAGCTGGAGGAAGGAGAGGATGTGCTGAAGGGAATGTGGCTGTCACCCTCTCTGAGGGTCACCCTTCTGAGGAAGGACAGAGGCCCTGTGTGAACTTCATGGTGGGGTGAGCTGGTCTTGCCAGAGGAAGTAGTTTTGAGATGTATCCTCCCCCCCCCCCCAGACTTAGAAAACCTAAAAATGTCCCCATATAAACCCTCTCTGAGAAAAATCCTCTTTGAAAGCATCAATTCCAGTAGTGTTGAACGTGGCTGAGAGATCATTTGCTCGGAAGGGTTTGATTATCCATCCCAACTCTTCTTTACATCTTTTTTTTGGCTGTTGCTTTCCTGCCGTGACTTCAGTGTTTCCTTTGTAGCATCAGCAGGATTCTGTTCCCCAGGGTTTTCTTTTGACAGACGTTGGGGGCCAAAAAATCAACTGATGGGAAACCAGCACAACTTGGGGATGCTGGCTTGGACTGGTTGAAGGTTTGGACCCACGTCTCAAAAGAAGGGGACGTGTGAGATGGGTGAGACTCAACACCTCTTGGCTCATCAGGGTTTGTGACGATCCCGCAGAGGATTTTTTTGTTTGTTTGTTTGTTTGTTTTTTGGTTTTTTTGACACAATACCTTTTCTCTTCTTGTTTGCTTCTGGTTTTCCTGACTTTTAAGTGCAGGCGCTTCCAGGAAGTAGGCTGACTAGGGAAGGAGAGTTTGTTCTGAGTTGCTTGAGCACTTTAATACTTCTGTGAAGGTGAAGACAATTCGAATGTAAAAGAAGTTTTATTATAAGCTCTTTGTATACGCACAAATGCTTTGTATAACTGTTGCCAAAGAACTGTGTTGGAAAGGTGGTGGTGGCTGTTAAGGGAGTCCGTGGTGTTCAGCTGGAACCACGAGGGAGTAAAAAAGTTCCTGAAATAAGTGGATTTTGGGAGTTACCATTTGACGGCTGCCAAAGTGATCGGAAACGGGGAGGGAATAACCTTCTACTCTCAGACTTGTTGGGTTTGATCCTCGTGTTGAATGTAGGAGCAAGAAGTTAGCTTGACAATTAAAACTGGAGTTAAACCTGGAAGGTTTTCCTTGCTCTGAGACTGATTTTGTTGCCTTCAACCCCCCCCTGCTGCCACTGCCTACGGAAATCGCCGTTTCTCCGCGTAAATGAGGGAATGTTGGGAAAACATGGACATGGTGAAAGCAAGGCAGCACAGCAATTCCTAGATTGTTCAGGAAGCAAATCTGACAACTTCACTATCAACAATCCCCAGATTCTCTGCTGTCCATGTTTGAAGCAGTTCAGGAGTGTCAAGCTCTGCTCGGATCCGCATCGGCGCGTGGCTGCGAGAGGATGGGGCTGGGGGAAAGGAACACAACTGGTTTGCTTCAGAGCTGCTGAAGTGCTTTGAGATGAGCCCAAGGACTGTGGGATGGGAAACACCTTTTCTTGTGAGCTGTGTGACCTGGGATGCCCTGCAGACAAAGGCAGTAAATGGCCACCTTCCCACAGACTGCAGGTCAAACCGTTCTCCACACAAAGTCCCCATCTCCAGCTGTACCAAAAGACTGAAGCTGTTTGGAAACTTTTGCATCTCATGTTTGGCTGCTTTAAGAACTGCTGCTGAACTGTGGACACTCTTTGAAGAACCAGGAAGTTGCACAAAGCTGGAGATAGCTGGAGGATGCTTGGGAGTGGGAGGGAAGGGATGGGTTTTTTTTTTCTGTGGAGTTCTCAGCAACAAAAAAGGGACCTGAAGCATGCCCTGTCACCAAAAGCACCTCCCATTGTCCAGTCTGTGTCCCACTAACCATGGATGTACACTACCTGTTGACACATGTTCAATGTTTTTCTGTTGTTCATATTGTCCTGTAGTGTTTCTGCCTGCCTGGAAGCTGAATGGGCAGAATCAGGGTTGGCTGAAGCTCATCTCTTGTCTCCCATCTCCCTGAAACTTCAGTGTGTCCCATTTGCTCTGTCACCTCCTGACCCAGCTCTCATCTTCTCCAGTCCAGCCCTTACCTGGAAGTTGGCTCTTGACATCCCAGTTGTGGAAGTGCTGCCAAAATGCCCAGTGGGTTTGTTTTTTTTTTTTTTTTCCTTCTAAAGACCTTGAGCCTGTGTCTGAGCAGCAGCAGCGTGGCAGTGGCTGCTCCCCTGGGGCTCTCTTTGCCATAATAAGTAATTAGGAAGGATTCATAATTGTCCTACAGTTGTATTGTCTTCTGCATCTCTCAGGATGATTATTTTATGGCCTAGTGTTCCAGTTGGGCTGTTCTTTCAGCTGTCAAGCTTCCAGAAGATCTTAAATAGACATTAATGGGTCGGGTTTGCTTCATTTTCTATCTGTGCTGAGGCCTTGTGGATGGTAGAGGAGAATAGTCTTCTCTCTAATTGTTTTCATATCTAATTAAGGCATTTAAGTACCAAACCCTGGCCATTACACTGCTGGCTATAGATCTGGTTGCAAAGAGCAAACCCTCAGCATTATGTCAAGAGCAACCAGACCAGGGAGTTGCCAGAGTGCAGGCTTCAGAAACCCAAATTAGCACTTTTCAGCTTTTGTGATGTAATTTTTCTGTTTTTTTTTTTTTTTTTTTTTTTTCTTCTTCAAACTAAGACAATCCTTGGCTGTGCCTTTCCCTCATAAAAAAAATGCCATGAGCCTGGGTCACTTGGCACTGTTCTGATGTCTTATTAAACATGAAGAGTGGGTCCTGAGGGAGATGCTGCCTTCTGCTCCCCATCTGCAGCTCTGCTGCCAGGAGCTGTGTCCCTGGAGAGCACAGATCAGCTCTGGGAGGATGGATGGGATGGAGAATCCATGTGGCATCTCAGTTGGTCACCTGTGGGACAGATTCATCTGTGGGACAGATTCTTGGAAAAGCAATTGGTGTCCCTCATTTAGCAGCAGGTGGGTGTCCCAAAGGTGAGCAGAATGGCAAAAAGTTGGGGAAAAAAAGAAAAAAAAAAAAGTTTGCAGTCAAATTCTCTCCCTCTTGACCTCAGCTGTGTTGGCTTTTTGCTCTGGATAGTTATTTCCCCTGCCCCCCATTAAAAAAAAAAATTAAAAAAACTCTTTGTAAAGTATTTATGTGATTAGAATTTAACAGAAAATCAGCATAGCAAGTCCAGCAGCTGGTGGATCAGTTTTGGTGCCTGGGAGGTTTGCTGAAGGGCTGAGTTCTTGCTGTGTGCCCATCAGGAGCCATCAGTGCCTCAGGAAGCTTTTTCCAGGCACCAAATCCAGATGAGTCCCAAGGTATTGGATGTTCCCTGCAAGCATCCATGCAAACCATGTCAGGGGAATGTGGCCACGCTGAGCTGGAGCAGGAGCTGCAGCCCTTGGTGCCATGGGAGGTGGCATCTCCTTTACAGGAGGTGGTTGGGTTGGTTGCCAGATGAGTTCAGGCATTGTACCCTCCTCTCCCTGAGCTGCTCCCCTTGCTGTTACTCACCTTTCAGTTATTTCAATATTTTATAGCATCACTGATTTCTGAACTCCTCAAAATTTGGGGCTGGTGCCACCAACTTCCTCCTGCATCCCCAGCAGAGCCCCAACCTGCATAAATGGGCTTTAAAGTGATTCCCATCTTTTTTTGCAGAGCTTCCCTTGCTTGCCCAGCAGCTGCCTCCCATCCCCACCACTTCTGAGGTCAGAAATCTAAGTAGGAGTCTGGGTTTGATGTGTCCCTCCCTGCCTGGCTGTGTCCATCCCCCCCTGGCTGTGTCCCTCCCCCCCCTGGCTGTGTCCATCCCCCTCTGGCTGTGTCCATCCCCCTCTGGCTGTGTCCATCCCCCCCTGGCTGTGTCCATCCCCCCCTGGCTGTGTCCATCCCCCCCTGGCTGTGTCCATCCCCCCCTGGCTGTGTCCATCCCCCCCTGGCTGTGTCCATCCCCCCCTGGCTGTGTCCATCCCCCCCTGGATGTGTCCCTGCCTCTCTGGATGTGTCCATCCCCCTCTGGATGTGTCCATCCCCCTCTGGATGTGTCCATCCCCCTCTGGATGTGTCCATCCCCCTCTGGATGTGTCCCTGCCTCTCTGGATGTGTCCCTGCCCCTCTGGATGTGTCCCTGCCCCTCTGGATGTGTCCATCCCCCTCTGGATGTGTCCATCCCTGGCAGGTGCTGGGCTGTGATCTGAAGCCCCAAGCAGATAGGAGAGGATTTATTCCCCTGGGAGAAGTTGTGAGTCACTTCCAAAGCACAACAGCTGCTGGAAAATGAGCAGCTTTGTTGTGCTGTTGAGGATTTGAGCTGCTAAGGTTTGGCAGAGCCTTTCTGATTTAATTAGTGAGGTGGCTTCAGTGCTCTGGTATTTTTGGAAGTGTTGAGCCCCTCTGGTTCTCTCTCTTCTCTTTATTGAGGGGAAGTTGTTCCTCAGTCCCATGCAGGTGTTACCCAGGAAAAAAAGGACCAAAAAAAAACCCAAAACCCAGAACTTTGGTCCAACTTCAGCTCCTAAATGTTGGCCCAACCCAAGGAAGGGTTTGAATCTGAAGTGCTCCCTCATTTCCCTTTCCTTGGAGGGAGGGTGAATGCAGGATAAGGTGATAAAAGAGGGAAAAGCTTCCTGAGGCAGAGCTGGCTCATCTCAAATCCTGCATCCCATTCCCAAGCATCCCATTCCCAAGCATCCCATTCCCATGCATCCCATTCCCATGCATCCCATTCCCATGCATCCCATTCCCATGCAGGCAGATGTTTGTGGAGCAGTTTGGGGTTGTCTGCAGCCCACCAGGAGAAGAGGAGGGGTTGGTTTGTTTCCCTACATGTCCCATGGCATGGAACTGGTTAAAGATTTCTGTCCTTGGTGACCAGGGAACTATTTTAAGCAAGGGAAAGCACATGTTCCTGTTTAGGGAGATCTGGCCTCTAGATATTGCACTTGCTAAATCTGCTCTTGAAGCATGCTTCTATCTAGTGTTGATTTTTCCAGTGAATGATTTCTTTTGATAAGAGTTTGCTTGGGGCGGGGAGGGAATTCCTTTCTTGTATAAGGAAAGCCTGTATTTAAAAAGAAAAAAAAAATAAAAAGAAATATACTGTTTCTATATTTCTACTTTGTTGCCTGCTCAGTGTCCTTTGTTTCACCTCCTGCCCCAGCTGTGGATGGAAGCACAGGTGTTGCCTTCCCCTTGGGACTGAAAAATGGGGTTTCTTCCTGCTTTAATGGGGCAGTGTAAGAAATAATTGCACTTTTTATCATATATGTGCACTGAGAGCATCCAGGCCTGACTAGCAGCCTGGCTCTGACTTCCTTGGCATCATCCAAGCCAGAGGTGAGCCCCAAACCAAATTAATTTTGTGTCATTTGCAGCCTGAAAATAATCCCCTTCTTCAGGGAGTAAATTCATTAGGAACCTACCAAGGGACCCAGTAATTGCCCTCCAGCTCCCTCTAGCCCATCAGGACGAGGTCATTTTGGAGGAAAAAAAGGTTTTTTGCTTGAGATTCTGGTAGGATCATCTAAGAGGAGAAAAAGTCTGAAAAATTTGTTCTTTTCTCCATGTCCTGTGGGATTCACCCTCCATGCAGAGGGTCAGTGAGGGCCCTAAAAGCTGCCCTAAGAAGGGATGGTGACCACCTAGAAATATATATATATATATAGAGAGAGAGAGAGAGAGACTTGTGTATGAACAGACCATCAAGAAGAGAGGAGGAAACAGCCCTTGGTGTTAATTTTGGAGAAATGTTGAGCATGTGAACAGCCTCAAATTTTTAGGACCTGAGATGCTCCAGGCTCTGGCCTGGGGACCTCTCAGATGTGCCAGTCCCTGGGCAGTGCAGGAGTCCTCTGACATTGTCTGGGGATAAAAACAGCCCAAAAAGGGACCTCTAAAAGGAGGCAGATGCTGGGAACATCAGATTGGTGGAAGGGCCAAAGCCTCGGGAGCTGGAAGTATCTTGGGGTGGGAGGGGAGATGGAAATGCCTCTCCCTTTTGAGGTTTTGGTGAAGGATTGAGCATGTGGGGTGATGGTCCTGGACCAGCTGGGCATCTTCTTGCAAGATGATGGGGAAGGGAGAGTTTGTTCCTAGCCAAGACTGCTCCCTCCTAGCCAGGCAGGAGGAGATCCCAAGAAGAGCCACAGGGATGGGTAAGAAGTGGCTGTGACCCCATCAAAACCTCCTGAAAGCCATGGGGTCACTGGGGTCTATGATTTCCCTCTCTCAGCTTTCTGCTCCCCATGAGGATCCCTCCTCAGGTCCCTCAGGAGCATCTTTGGGAAGCCTGAAAAGCCCCTTTGGGTCCCAAAGTCTCCCCATGCAAAGCAGTGCACGGTAATAATTTAAAAGTTGGTGGCATTTGGTGCAGAAATGAGCTGGGGGGAGGGATGGATCAGATGAGGATGTGTGTCCCCCACCCCCTGTCCTTCCTTTCCCACCAGGATACAGGTGGGATGCACTGCCAGGAGCTCTGCAGGAGGAGTTTCAATATCCCTTGGCCAAAAAATGAGGTGGATAAACTGTGCCAGAGAGGTGCTGGGCCCCAGGGATCTGAGCTGTAGGACTCTCGGAGCCTCTTTGCCCCTGGTTCACGGGAAAAAAAGGGGGGATTTAGGGTGGCTGCATCTGGACAAGGTCAGAATATTCACCTCCTCAATGTCCAGCTTTGGTTTAAACTTCCCAGTTTAAGTCACAGGGTGTTGGTGTGTTCCTCCTTGAGATTCCCCATCCTGAAAAGGACTGAAATACCTCCAAGGGCTCATGGGGTCCATCTCTGCCCCCAGATATTCATCTGCTGGTGGGAAGGGGCTCAGCACCCCTCTTCACTGTGTTTTAGGGGTGCTGAGCATCCTGAGAGGGACCAGAAGGGAAAGCAGCAGCAATGTTGCAGCCAAGAAGGGGTCACACAGCTCAAGTTTTAGGTCTGAGAGCCAGAAGAATAATTGTAGCTTTTTCTTTAGCTTTTTGGATGTGGGACAATTCGTTGTAGCTTTTCTTTAGCGTTTTGGATGTGGTTTTTTGGTTTGTTTTTTTTTTTTTTTTTTTTTTTTTTTTTTTTTGTTGTTGTTTTTTGTTTTCTAGCAAGCATTTTGCACCCCTGAACCCTTCCTAAAAACCTCGCTGGGTTTTCATCAGGGATTTGATCTGCTGAGGTCCGGTGCCATCTAGGGGACAGAGAGCAGAAGACAAGGAGCGTTTCCAAGCTGCCCAACTCACCTGCAACTTCAAAGAGTCTCAGCCCCCCCTTCACGAAGCCCTCCTGGTCCCATCAGCCGGGAGTGGGGAGAAAGCAGAGCACAAAATGGGGAGGTGGTGGGTGCAGGGCTGGAGCTGGAGGAGAAAACATCTGCCTTCTATTCTCCTGGAGTGGTTTGGGTGGAAAAAAAGACTTTTAGAGGTCACCCAGTCCAACCCTCTGCAGGGACAGCTTCATCCAGGTGAGGTTGCTCAGAGCCCCATCCAGCCTCACCTGGGATGTTTCCAGGGATGGGGCATCTCCCACCTCCCTGGGCAACCTTTCCCCACCCTCAGTGTAAAAAATTCTTTCTAACATTTAGCCTGGATCTCCTCTCTTTTAGCTTAAAACCAGCAGCCCTTGTTGACCTGCTGCATGCAGCACTTGTGCCCCAAGCCAGGGACTGGAGAAGCCTCCACCAAGGTTTGTGGTTTGCTCGGAGTGTATGGAGAAATCCAGAGGATTCTGAGCTCCCCTCTCTGCAGGCACAGCTCCCATCAAAGCTCTGATGTCCTGAAACAACCTTCCCTCTTCCTGCTTTTCTCCAGAGGGCTGTATCCTGCTGGATTTTATAAAAGGGTTTGGCCAGGAGCTCCTGCTCAGCATCTCCTCTTTTGAAATTTTATGGTCCCAAGGTGCCAGCCTCTAGCTGAGGGGACAAGTTTGATGCTCTGGGACTGGATCTGAGCCCCAAAAGCCATAAATCAGCACCTGCTTCACTGCAGGTACTTAAAATCCAGCTCTTGGAGGTGCTGGATGGGGGGAGCAGGAGGTGGAAATGCTGCACATGGACGTGCATTTGAATAAATAATGAGCACTAATGATACAAACTTGCTAATAAAAGTCTGGCAAATGGGGGACTACAGCTGGGAGCTGCAGGGCTGCAGAGTTTGTGTTGGAAACGCCAGATAAATAATTCAATAATTTAAATTTTTTTTTTTTTTTTACCCTTTCCTCTCTCATTTCAGGTTTTGGGATTTTTTTTCCTCCCCCTCTGCTGATTTCATCACACAACCCACCCACCCACCCCCTGGAATTCCTTTTAGCACCCACTGCATGGAGCTCCAGGATGGATGAGGTGGGGTTGCCAGGCCACAGGTTTGCTGTCAGGAGCTCCTCTCCCTCCACCTCATCCCCATCCTGCAAAGGTCCCTTCATGGAATCATAAAATCTCTCATGCTTTGGGCTGGAGGGGACCTTAAAGATGGTCCAATTCCACCCCCCTGCCATGGGCAGGGACACCTCCCCCAGCCCAGGGTGTTTCAAGCCCCATCCAACCTTGGACACTGCCAGGGATGGGGCAGCCACAGCTTCTGGGGGCACCCTGGGGCTCAGCACCCTCACCCCAAACAATTTCTCCCCAAGATCTCCATCTCCATCTTGCAGCTGGAAACCCTTCCCCTTCATCCCATCCCTCCAGGATGTCCCAAGTCCCTCCGCAGCTTTCCTGCAGCCCCTTCAGGCACTGGAAGGTGCTCTGAGGTCTCTCCATGGGATCCTTCTCTTCTCCAGGCTGAACACCCCCAACTCTCCCCCTGGCTCCAGAGCTGCTCCAGTCCTCCCAGCAGCTCCAGAGCCTCCTCTGGATTCACTCCAACACCTCCGTGTCCTTCTGGTGCTGGGGACCCCAGGGGGGTTTCCCCAGATCAGAGCAGAGGGGACAATCCCTCCCTGGCCCTGCTGGGGATGCAGCCCAGGACAGGGATGGTTCCTGCTCATCCCCATCCTTCCCTGGGACATTCCCCACCCCCCACCCCCTTTGTGGGGCCTCAGAACGGGTTGGGGGGTGCTGCCAGCAGGGGGTTCGCTGCGGCTTTCTCTGGGATGGGCACAGAAACCCCCCCGGGAACCCCTCCGGAGCGATGTGCGGAGCTGCTGCCTGCGCTGGGTCCGGCAGAGGGAGCGCGACTGCAGCCCGAAACACCCGACCCGAACCACCCAGCCCCGAACCACCCAGCCCAGAACCCCCCAACCCAGAGCCGCTGCGGGGTGCCCCCTTCCCAGGGCGTGTTCCCACGGGGTTCTCCTTCTGTTCCAGCAGCAAAACACACTGGAAGTCTTTCTAAAAAAGTAATAATAATAATAATAGTAATATTTTTAAGCATTATATTTATTATATTGTTTTATATTATGTCGCTATATTATTATTGATTATATTACAATTACATAATTATATATAATGAATATTTATGTAAATATATTATTTAATATTTATATATTATATATATTAAATGTGTAATCATGGTATATTAATTAATAGTATTAATATATTGTAATAGTATTGTAATTATTTTATCGTAAATATTATTATACTCATCGTATATTATTATTATTGTTGTTATTATTATTATTATTATTCTATTTTGGGGAGAATCAGTCAGAGAAAACAAAGAATCCCCACAGGTCACTTTGAGGGGGGTCTCCTGGTCTCCTCTCCCTGCTCCTGTTTGGCTCCTCCTTGGTTTCTGCAAGGAGAGCATTCCCGAGGGACCCCAAAGGCAGGATCCAGGGATGCTCAGCTGGGAGGTGTTTGCTGGGTGAACACCTCTGGAGAGCCAGGGCTCAGAGCTTGTCAGGAGCCTGCCTGGGAACTGATTTTGGGAGGGGGAAGCCCCAGAAGGAAAGGAGGACACGTACCCAGGGAGAGGAAGTGATGATTTGGGTCCCTAAAACCCCTCAGGCATCTTTATCCCCGACCCCAACCACTGGAGAGCACCTTGATCTCTGCCCGTGGTTGGGTGATTTCCCACTCTGCTGTGGAAGGGCCTTAAATCCCATTCTTTCCACATCAGAGAGGGCTGAGATTCCACCAATCAGTTAATTAGGGACAAAATTTCTGGAGGGAAAAGCAGTCTGCAGTGACTGTCCCTCAAATAATAAGTGATTTTCCCCCAAATAATCAGTGGTTCGCTGGGTCCTCCCAGGCAGGCTCTGCCTGCTCAGAGGGAGAAATTGCTTTGGGATTCCAGTCCTGACAAGATCAAGAGGCTTGAGGGACCTTGGAGATAATGAAATTTCTCAGCATTTGCATAATAATAACTGTGCCCATTACCTGGGCCGTTAGAGTCCATCAGGTGTCCTATTAACAATTAATAGTCAACAAAAAGCCACTTTAAGGGTCGTTTGTACAAAAAGATGGGAGAATATACCTGGACATTTGGCTCATGGCATGGCAGAAGGACTTTGACCACGTCTTGTTTGCCTGAAGCTGGAGGGGGAGAACTTTGGCTGTTTTGGGGGCTTCAGCTTCTCAGCTTCCTTTTGCCAATTTTGCCAATTTTTGACAATTTTCTTTGGGGTTCATCCAGCAACATCCCTGCTCCTCCAAACCTCTGCTCCCTTCTCAGCCCAAGCCAGAAAGCCCCAAGTTAGTGAGTGGCTCAGCCAAGGTGTGCTGGCCATCTCCTCCCTTAATCTCCCTTAATTGCAATTAGCGCTTCCCACGGGTCTTAACAAGGTCACCAGGGCCTGAAGCTGGAGAAATGCTGCACTAATAAATAATATTATTATTGTTGTTGTTGTTGCTTTTAGGATGGAGCAAACAGCTCGGAAATCCCCAGCTTGCACCCACTGCTCCCAGGGGTGCTCGATGGAGTCTGTGCAAGGGGGAAAAGCCCCCAGCAGCCCTGGGGAGGAGGCAGCAGATGGGCTGAGCCCCCCGAGGAAGCCCCCTGAGGAGGAAGCAGGGCAGGAGGAGATGTCTCTGCTCCACTTCTTTCCCTAAAGGGAGGAGGGAGCAGCAGCAGTTGGATGATGCCCTTGGGCTGAAGCACCCAAGTGCCCGTGAAACATTTGGCAGGAAGGGAGGTGGATTTGTTTATTCTCCTTGTTTTGTTTCCCCTCTTTGGTTTGTTCTCCCTATTTCTGTTTCTTCTCCTCTTGTATTTATTCTCCCTCTATTTCTCTTCCCTCTTTGGATTTTCCCAGGCTGAAGGGAAAGGCTCATCCTCAGAGCTTTGCCTCTCCCCGGCTCTTTGCTGCTCTTTAGCACCGACCTGAATAAAAAAAGGGACATCCCTGGAAGCAGTGGAGGTGGGGGAAAAAAAAAAAAAATCCTAAAATAGAATCATTTTGGTTGGGAAAGACCTTTGAGCATCACCAAGTCCAACTGCTCACCCAGCGCTGCTAAAGCACGGATCTGGGAAGCGAGGGGGGGGGGAAGAAACCTTCTCCTGGAAGGAAAGAATTAAAAATAAAAATTAAATTAAAAAAGGGGGGAGCAGGGTGCTGTGGAAAGAGCCCTTTCTGTGCACCCTGCTTGCCGTGTTTCGCGCTGCTCCTCCTGCGCTTCCTCCCCGCCCTCCAGGACCAGGACCGCCTCCCAAAGCATCTCCTCAACTTCCAGCCTTGTCCTCCAGCTCCTCACAAGCTCCCCCCATCTCTGCAGGGCTGGGGTGGGGACAGGACCCGGTTTAAACCTCCTCCTCTCCCCCTCCTCCTTTTTTCCCCTGTTGGTTTTTTGGTTTTTGGGGTTTTTTTGGGGTTTTTTCTTGCTTCTCCCTGGGGCTCGCACGGAGCCGGGGACCATCTGGGTCCCTGCCCGGGAAAGGCGAGGGGAGGGCGGGAGGAGGGACCGGGGAGGCGTGAAGGATGCTCCGGGGGGAGCTCTTGGCTTTCTCGCTTGCCCGGAGCTCGCAGGAGATCTCCTGGAGGATGTCTGACCCCTCCGGCACAGGTAAGTCCGGCAACCCCATCAACCCAACCCTGGGGAGGGATTGGGGGGGGCTGCAAAAAGGGAAAAGGGAAAGGGTTGTAATTCTGCCTGGGTTGCAAATGAACTCTTCTTCAAGGGAAAAAAAAAAACAAACCAAAAAAAGGGGAGGCTTTGGAGGAGAAGAGGGTGGTGGTGGTGCTGGGTGAGCTGTGTAGGGGTGAGCCCTGCCCCAAAGTTATCCTGGGGGTGGTGGGAAATATTGTTCTGGGGGAGAACCTGGGGTGGGGGGAGCAGAGCAGCTGTTTTCCGGGAGTCTGGGGGTGGGATGGTCTCATCTTGGGGTCCTTGGGATGTGGGGGGGTGTGTGTGTAGGGTTTTTCAGATCTCATCGTGCTTGGGAGGTGTGTTCTAGGGGTTATGTCACGTCTTGGGGTGCTTGGGGTGGTGATGGTCACATCTCAGGGTGCTTGGGGTGTGTGTTGTAGGGGTTATGGTCACGTCTTGGGGTGCTTGGGGTGGAGATGGTCACATCTGTGAGTGCCTGGAGTGTGTGTTTAGGGTGATGGTCACATCTGTGGGTGCTTGGGGTGTGTGTTTAGGGGTGGTGGTCACATCTTGGGGTCCTTGAGGTGTGGGGGTGTGTGTGTGGTAGGGTTTTTCAGATCTCAGCATGCTTGGGGGGTGTGTGTAGGGGTGATGGTCACATCTTGAGGTGTTTGGGGTGGTGATGGTCACATCTCAGGGTGCTTGGGGTGTGTGTTTAGGGGTTTTGGTCACATCTCAAGGTGCTTGGGGTGTGTGTTGTGGGGGTTATGGTCACATCTTGGGGTCCTTGGGGTGGTGATGGTCTCATCTTTGGGTGCCTGGAGTGTGTGTTTAGGGGTGATGGTCACATCTTGGGGTCCTTGGGGTGGTGATGGTCTCATCTTTGAGTGTCTGGAGTGTGTGTTTAGGGTGATGGTCACATCTGGGGGTGCTTGGGAGGGGTGTGGTAGGGATGGCCAGATCTCAGCATGCTTGGGGTGTGTGTGGTGGTGATGGTCACATCTTGGGGTACTTGGGGTGTGTGTTTAGGGGTGATGGTCACATCTTGGGGTCCTTGGGGTGGTGATGGTCACATCTTGGGGTGCCTGGGGTGTGTGTGGTAGGGATGTTCAGATCTCAGCATGCTTGGGGTGTGTGTTTAGGGGTGATGGCCACACCTCAGGGTGCCTGGGGGGGGGAGTGTTGGTGAAGGACACATCTCCTGGTGTTATGTGTGTGTGTGGGTGTGGGTGTGTGTGTGGGTGTGGGTGTGGTGCTTACACCTCTGGGCACAGCTGAGGTGTCCTGACTCTGATCTCCTGGGGGGGATGTGATGGGTAAGGTCCCACCCTGAGCTGCAGCTCCATGCCAGGCTCCTGTGTGCACACAGGCTCCCATGTTGCCATTCCACAGGGATGGCTTTGGGGTGGCAGCTTTGAAGTTTGGGTGTTAAAGCAGCTGGTGCTGTGGGACACGTTTGTGGCTGTGCCTTGTGCCATCCCCCACTCTTCTCCATCCCCTTGAGGGACCAGAGAAGGGCTTGCAATGGATGGAGAAGTGCAAGACCAGCAGGAACACAAGGAACCACGGGCAGCAAAGCTGGATGGCTGCTGTTTGTCCTTGTGGAGCAGCAGGCAGAGGATCAGGCAGGAGCTGCTGCTCCTTGAAACCTGGGGACCCCCTTTGCCCGAGCATCCTCTGGCAAACTGGGTGTCTTCAAGCAGCCTTTGGGAGGCTGCTTCTCACCAAACACCTGAGATCCAGCAGCAGCTTTGGGAGGCACGAGCTTGGGGGGGTGGGTAGGGGTGGGTGGGGGCTATTTTCTTATTTTCTTAGCTTGTCTGTGATGAAATATTCTGGGTTTTTTTTCTTTTTCACCCCGGAGGTGCCATCGCCGGGAGAAACCTGCCCGCTGTGGTGAGCTCAGAGCATGTTGCTGAGGTCCAGCCCCAGCAGGTTCCTGGCACACCATCTCCTCTTTGTGGAGGACTCAGAGCAGCAGCACCCAGCTTGGAAATCCCTCCCCGACCCATTGATGCCTGAGGAACACCCCGTCCCAGCCCACCCGACCACCTCCAACCTCAGCAACGGGACGGACTGCGGGGAGGAGATCCTGCTCTATGGGGACACGGAGAAGATTGTCATTGGAGCAGTGCTCTCCATCATCATCCTCATGACCATTGCTGGCAACGGGCTGGTCATCATCTCCGTGTGCATTGTCAAGAAGCTCCGACAGCCTTCCAACTACCTGGTGGTGTCCCTGGCAGCTGCTGACCTCTCGGTGGCCTTGGCTGTCATGCCCTTCGTGACCATCACGGACCTGCTGGGGGGAGAGTGGCTCTTTGGGAAGGTTTTTTGCAACGTGTTTATTGCCATGGATGTTATGTGCTGCACTGCTTCCATCATGACCTTGTGCATCATCAGCGTGGACAGGTAAGGGAGGGCGAGGCACCTGCCCCTGGGTTGAGGATCAGGGGGGTTCTGGAGGGTAAAGGCCATCAGAACCATGTAGAACCAGTTTATCCAATTTATCATTGGATAAATGGTGCTGCAGGTTGTGGTTCAGGTGCATGGGGTGGCTGGGGGTTTTCTGTAGGAATCAGGTGCCTCAGTCCCTCTGGAGAAGCTGGGGCTTAAGGGGGTTTCTCAAGGAGCTTCCCTAAGTTACTCGCTGAGTCCTCCCCCTCCAGGCAGCTGCTTCACATGGGTCTTTCTTGGCTTGAGGAGCAGAGTCCTGTGAGCTGAACTGCTCCTAGGAAGGAGCTTGGACCAGAAAATGAGTCACCAAACCCACATGCACTTTGTAAATCCAGGTTATGGACCTTCTGGACCCTCATCCTACGGGATGCTCTGCAGCTCCCTGGACTCGTGCCTTGGCCAAAGCTGTCTGCAGCTCCCCCCACCCCATCCCAACCCCCCCAGAACTCCCTGGTTTAGGACATCTGAGGATTTTCTGGCTTCAACTCCCACACCTGAGGTCGGGAGGGAAAGATTTGGTCCATCAGGCAAACTGTCAAGGCTTGGACAAGTCAGCACCCCCCGGGTCTAATTATAGCATCCTGCGTCATGAGGGACACGGTGCTGACGAGCTGGTGGGCTGGATCCAGACCTGACGTGGGTGCTGGCATCCTGGGGGTGGTGTGGGGGGGTTGGGGTTGACGTTGGTGCCACCCAGCAGGGCTGGTTTGGTGATGAGCAGCAGCTCAGGGGTGGGAGGCAGCCCCCAAGCTGCTCTCTGCTCCCCAGCATCCTTGGTCAGAGAGGAAAATTGCTCCCGGGTCTCGTGGCCAGGTCCAGCTCAGCTGCTGAGCTTGCTTTATTTCATAAAAAGCTTTAAAAAAAAACCAAAACCCAAACCCAGGTGCATTCAGAGCTGGCAGAAGTCTGTCTGTGTTAGAGGGAAGGGAATAAATGCAGTAATGAAACGTGTCAGTGCTTCCTCTGGGTGGGAGAGGAGAAAGAAAGCAGCTACACACTGATCAGCCTGGCTTTGCTTTTTAAAAATTCCTTTTTTTTTCCTTTTCCTTTTCCTTCCGCCCTTCCCCTTCCCATCTCCCTTCCCTTTCCCCTTCCTTTTCCCCTTCCTTTTCCCCTTCCCTTTCCCCTTCCCTTTCCCCTTCCCTTTCCCCTTCCCTTTCCCCTTCCCTTTCCCCTTCCTTTTCCCCTTCCTTTTCCCCTTCCTTTTCCCCTTCCCTTTCCCCTTCCCTTTCCCCTTCCCTTTCCCCTTCCCTTTCCCCTTCCCTTTCCCCTTCCCTTTCCCCTTCCCTTTCCCCTTCCCTTTCCCCTTCCCTTTCCCCTTCCCTTTCCCCTTTCCTTTCCTCTTTCCTTTCCCCTTTCCTTTCTCCTTTCCTTTCCCCTTTGCTTTCCCCTTCCCTTTCCCCTTCCCTCTCCCCTTTCTCTTTCCTTTCCCCCTTCCATTACCCCTTTCCTTTTCCCCTTTCCTTTTCCCCTTTTCCTTTTCCCCCTTTCCTTTTCCCCCTTTCCTTTTCCCCCTTTCCTTTTCCCCGCTTCCCTTTCCCCCTTTTATTCCCCTTTTATTCCCCTTTTATTCCCCTTTTATTCCCCTTTTATTTCCCCTTTTATTCCCCCCTTTATTCCCCCCTTTATTTCCCCCTTTATTTCCCCTTTATTTCCCCCTTTCCTTTCCCCCTTTCCTTTCCCCCTTTCCTTTCCCCCTTTCCTTTCCCCCTTTCCTTTCCCCCTTTCCTTTCCCTCTTTTTCCTTTCCCCCTTTTTCCTTTCCCCTCCCTTCCCCTTTTCCCTTCCCTAGAATCAGAATCCCAGAGTAGTTTGGGTTGGAAGGGACCTTAAAGCTCATCCATTCCCACCCCCTGCCATGGGCAGGGACCCCTCCCACAGCCCAGGGTGCTCCAAGCCCCATCCAACCTTCAACACTGCCAGGGATGGGGCAGCCACAGCTTCTCCATCCTCTCATCCCCAGGGCAGAGCTTCTCCAGCCCTCCCAGCATCTTTTTGGCTTCCTCTGGACTTGCTGGTGGGCTCAGTCTGTACTGAGGCTTAAAGGGTCCAGAAATAATTGAGATATTTTCTGATGCACAAAGGAGGTGGAGGTGGGGGGGGTCCCCATCCTGCTGCTTTCTGCCCTGAGGGTTCCCAGGATGGGGCTGTGCTGGTTGCCCAGCTCCTGGGCATCCCATCACCCCACATCATCCTCATTCCCATAAATCATCATCACCCCACATCATCCTCATTGCTCCCCTAAAGCAGTGGATGGAGGTGGATTGAGGTTGAGCGTGGATCCAGGACAGTGCTTGGATCTTCCCCCCTCCACACCCATGGGATAGGCAGGATTTGTGGCTTAGCTCCTGATGGAAACATCTCCAAGCTCTTTTCAGCTTTTGTGCTGGTAGGAAGGAAAAAAAAAACAAAAACCCCAAAGCTAAAGCAGGAGAATACCTGAGGCTGCAGAGAGCCAGAACCTCTTGCTCCAAAAGAGATGAAAGAGTTGGACATCCCAGTGAGCTCCTACCTGAAATTTCCCCCAGTGATGATGCCAAGAAAGCAGGAAAACAACACTTGGTGCTTCATAAAACCAGAAATCTCTCCTCTTGTTCCCTCCTGAGTTCCCTCTTGGTCAGCACAAGCAGCCAGGTGCCTGTTTCTGCCCAAGAGGAGGTTGCAGCTGCAGTGATGGTTGAAGTGTCCCCATTTTTTGGTAGTTTTGCCATGGAAGAGGCTGGGTTAGCCCAAGCTGACAGCACAATTAAAATGCAAGCTGCTGCTCCTGGTTATTAATGCAGAGAACTTCCTAAAAACCTCTTGATTGAAGCTGGTAGAACCAATCCTGTCTGAAGCAGGGGGGGAGGTTGATTGATTTTCTTTTAAATCCAAAAAGAAAAATCTTGGGGGGGAAAAAAAATAAATCCATCTTTCTTGTACATTTTTCTTACATAAAAGTCTGCCAGCTGTATAGATTCTTTATTGTCTCAAACCAAAAGCACAAGAGAAAATAAACCAAAAACCTCTTGTTGGAGCTCTCCATAAAAATGCCAAGCAGCTGAGAAAAAAAAACCCAAAAAATCTCCCCCCAAACTTCACATATCACTTTAGGTTTTCCTTGTGGAGGAAAAAAATTCTCCATCAGTTTCCTCCATAGCTCCACTGGGGCTCTCTGTTTTTGTTTTTTTGTTTTTTTGTTTTTTTTTTAAAAAATTTATTAAAAAGGGGTGTTTTTACCTGATTATCTGCTCCCAATTGGCATTGTCCTCAGTGCACAGGATTCCTCCTGAAAGTGTTTCTGGAATAAAAACCTCCACAGCCTTTGGCTGGATTCCCTGTCCTGTGTCCTTCATCCAAACATATCCCAGGTAAGATGCTCCCTGCATCCCTGGGATATTCCCAGCATTCCCAGCATGGGCAGACGAAGCCACAGGTACCTCCATCCCCCACCTGGAGGTTTCCTCTCCTTTTACAGGAAGGGGCAGGCAAAACATCAGCTGGGAAGCAAGGTCAAGAGCTTAAATTTGTCCCTCAGGAGATATAGGATCGTGGTAGAACAATGGGGTGAGGGGAACCACAGTCTGGGCTCATTTTGGGCTCATTTGGGGCTCATTTGGGGCTCATTTTGGGTTCATTTTGGGCTCAACCAACCTGTGTGAGTGGAGATTTGTCCCGTGTGTGCCACTTGAAGGATGGAGGCAGCACCATAGAAACCCAGAGTGGTTTGGGTTGGAAGAAAAGGTTAAAAGGAAGGTGAGGGACCTGCAGGGCATTCCAGAAGATACAAAAATTGCCATTTGGGGAATTCCTCTCTTTTCCCCACCCAGGGCCCAAATTCTCCCGGGAAGGCCCATTCACAGCCGATGAAGGATGCAACCCCAACCTTTTAACCCTTTCCACCTCTTGCCTTTCCCAGGTACCTGGGGATCACCAGGCCCCTGACCTACCCCGTGAGACAGAACGGGAAGCTGATGGCCAAGATGGTTTTCATCGTTTGGCTCCTCTCTGCCTCCATCACCCTCCCTCCTCTTTTTGGCTGGGCCAAGAACGTGACGGTCGAAAGGGTCTGCCTGATCAGCCAGGACTTTGGCTACACTGTCTACTCCACAGGGGTGGCCTTTTACATCCCCATGGCTGTCATGCTCGTCATGTACACCAGGATCTACAAAGCTGCCAAGCTCAGTGCTGAGAAGCATCGTTTCATGAACTTCTCCAGGCACTACCAAGAGGAAGGGGTCTACTGCCTGGAAACCTCTTCCCACCGGAGCCACCGCAGCTCCAAGAGGACCAAAGGGATGGAGGAATGTGCTACCCTCTCCAAACTGCTCCGGCAAGACAGGAAGAATATTTCCATCTTCAAAAGGGAGCAGAAAGCAGCCAGGACCCTCGGCATCATCGTGGGGGCTTTCACTTTTTGTTGGCTCCCCTTCTTCTTGATGTCCACCGCTCGCCCGTTCATCTGCGGCATCCGCTGCAGCTGCATCCCCCTGAGGCTGGAGAGGACCCTGCTCTGGTTGGGATACACCAACTCCCTCATCAACCCCTTGATTTATGCATTCTTTAACCGGGACTTGAGGACTACTTTCTGGAACCTCCTGAGGTGCAGGTACAGGAACATCAACAGGAGGCTCTCGGCCACCAGCATGCACGAGGCTCTGAAAGCCACGGAGAGGCACGAGTGCATCCTGTAGAGCTCTGGCCTCTTGCTCACTGCCTGACCCACGGGCTCCTGCCTCTCCATTTCGGGGTCCTCAGCACTGGCAGAAGCCACGGGTGCCACTGTCCCCTTGCCAGACACCCATGCTGAGGGTGGCACCTCCCACCCCTCAGCCCAGGAGGAGGGAACCCCCTGGTTCTCCTCACCGTGGGAACCACTGGGCATCCCTTCCTCCTCACCCTGTCCCCACTGGGAGCTGAGAAACCATGAACAGGACCTTCTGGGAGGTTGGGGTTCAAAGTCTACGACTGACTGTGGGCAAGTCACACCACCTTTCTGTGCCTCAGTTTCTCCCTCTGGTTAAAAAAAAAAAAGAAATGAAAAGAAAAAAGAAGAAAAACAACCCTCCTGAGCAAAAAGCAACCTTAAAACTTGACCTCCACCTTCAAAAAGGGCTCTAAGGAGAGCAAAACCATCACCCATGGGAAGATGATGCTGGCTGCCAGCAGCTGGAGGCTCTGTTGTTGATCCAAGCCCTCCCAATTCCATGAACTCTTTCCACCCACTTCGTTGTCTTTTCCACCCTGAGCTCATCTCCAGGTTTGCACCTCAGACCCCACCTCAGGCTGGAGCACCCAAACCTCCAAGGAACCTGATGATGTTCCCTTCATGGCTGGATGGGATGTGCCCAATGGGTAAAGACAATCCTGGTGATGCTGGAATCCCTTCCCAGAGCAGCAATCTGTGTTCATCATCTGTGGCTAATTAACCCCATCAAAGCACCCTTTGGTTGGCAACAGAAATAATTTCTTTTTTCAGCTTTACAGTGCTTCAGTGTGATGTCCAGCAAGCTTGAAAAAAAGACACTGAATGATGTATCCTTTTTTTTTTTTAAAAAGAAAAAAAAAATCGTTTTCCTTATTCTGGTGTCAATTCTTGACTTTAAAGCTTTTATGTGGTGGTGGGAGGCTTCTCTTCTTGCAGTTTTTTTTTTTTTCTCCTGACTCTGTTTTGCCCCTTGCTCATTTGCAGATGGGGTTGGTGGGTTGGATGTCTCCTCTCTGGTTTCTCTTGTCTAAGCCAGACTGTTCAGAGGCTCTGGAATGGGGTTTTATTCCACTTATTATCCCTATATTGATGGTATTTCCAGCACTGCTTAAAAGTATCCTGCAGAAAAGCTGCAGGTTTTGAGCCTTTTAAGTGAAGTCACCTCACTGGGGTTTGTTTTTTCTGGTTGGGTTGGTCTTCCAGAAGCTGATGGGCAGGGTTAAAAATATGGTAATGGATGAGCTATAACCCAAACTATATTTAAAATGCTTCATTTGTCTTCAAAATCAGCATTTTCTTTGACTTGGAATTGAGTGGTTTGTTCTGCTCCATGCTTACCTGAGAATTTTTAATTTTTTTCCCTTATATTATAGAGCTTTGGGTTGGAAGGGACCTTAAAGATCATCCAGTTCCAACCTCCCCTGAGATCCTTTCATTTTCAGACCTAGTTGTGTGAAAAGCTTTGCTCCAAGAAGCAATCCCAAAAGTTTGCACCTCTAAAAAAAAAAAAATAAAAAGCCCCAAACCCACCTATATTTAAACAGAAGAGCTGCACCGAAACAAAACGTTTTGCTCAAAAAATAATCAGAACACTCAGGTGATTTTCTTTTTTTTTTTTCCTGGTGGTTTTTGTCTTGAGCTGTGAGACCTCAACTTCTGAGACCTCAACTTCAACTCTTGCATTTTTAATTCTCCAAGTTTAAATTGTGCTTAGGTTGAAGAATGTGCATCCAAAGCCTCTTCAACACACGAGTGAGCACCAACCATTTAGTTCAGGCAGTCAAGAGCCTTGTAGATGAGCTGCTAAATCATGCTGAAAATACTCCATGGGGTTTGGTGGGGTTTTTTTTTGTTTGTTTTATTTTTAATTAGACAGGAATCAATGCATTTGGCATCTGCAGAAAAAAAAAAAAAAAAAAAAGAAGTCTTAAAATAAACCTGAGCCACTTTGAAACCAATCTGAGCTCTTGTGCCTGTGCTCAACCCAAGGATGAGAAGTTGAAATCAGCACTGTAGGAACACAGGTTTGGGAAAACAAGATAAAATGTGAGCTTATGGAGAAAATGATCAATTTAGGAAGACAAGAGAAACTTTTTTTTCAGGAGAGAGTCCCAAGAGAGCAGCATCCAGGCAGTGGAAAGGAATGAGGAGCCTCAGGCAGAGGAAATGGAAATAATTGAGGAATAAAAGGGCTCCAATCAGCTTTTAATTCCATTCCATTCCATGTGCAAGGGGATTACACACAGAAAATGTGGCAGAAAGAAAATTCCAACATCCCCCTTGGGACAGCCCAGCTGGGTGGGGAAGTTTTTGTTGCTGATGTTGAGAAAAGCCAAGGTGAGATCAGCTTGAAATGGAGTGAAACACCCAGGGGAGGGGGTGAAATCCTCTGTGTTTCTTCCCAAAGGGTGTGGAATCTCCTCTGAAGTCAGCACTTCATGGATGGAGACAGGACCAATCCTGGAGGGATGGGCAGTGCCAGGCTCCAGCATCCCTGGAAGTATCCAAGGTTGGATGGATGGGGCTTGGAGCATCCTGGGCTGAGGGAGGTGTCCCTGCCCATGAATGGATGATCTCCAAGGTCCTTTCCAACCTAAATTATCCTGGGATTCTATAATAAATTCAAAGCATTACAGCCCCCAGGATCTCTGTGTTAAACCTGCTGGGTTTCAGCATCCAAGTGCTGAGGCTGAGCCCTGATCCTGCCCTCTCCAAGGCAGCCACATCCCAGGATATTTCAGATACACTCAGGCTCCCCCCCACACCAAGCAAATGGACCTGGGGCAGCAGCAGAACTCTGTGTACCTTGCCAAATAGCTGCTCTAGCAATTAAAAAAGAAAAAAAAAAAAAAGGAAAATCTTTATGCAGTGTGTGTGCAGGGCTAGGAGGTAGCTGGGAACTTGCACTTCTTGCTCCAGCCCATGCCAAAAATGATGAGGATTAACTCTTTTTAGATGGAAAAAAAAAAAAGGCTGGATAGAAGCAGCCACATTTCTGCATCTCTGACCCTCCCAGCAGGGGCTGTGAGCAGAGAGAGTAAGGAAAGTGGGAGGAAGAAGGTGGGCAGATGCCAGGCACTTGGTGACAGTGGGTGACAACACAGCCGTGTGCCTGGGAATGGTGGGTGCAGCTCAGGAGGGCTCAGCTGGAAACCTGGGATTGCTCTGTTTGGCTGCAGAGAGTCTGAGTGCCCAAATCTGCATTTTTAGCAGCCTGAAAAGCCACAGTCATCCAGCTTGCAGGCAGCAGCACTTTGTGTCATGTGCCTGGTGTGAGCAATCCCAGAGGAGCAGCAGCCACGGCTCAGGAAATGCTCTCCCCCACCCCCAAAAAAAAAAAAAAAAAAAAAAAATTCTGAATCGGTGCCAGGGTTTGGATATGGTTCTGCAGTGCCCTCCCAAAGCTGCATCTGCCTGAGCTGGCATTTCATACAATCCCAGACTGGGTTGGGTTGGAAGGGACCTTGGAGGGACATTTCCCACCAGCCCAGGGTGCTCCAAGCCCCATCCAACCTGGGCTTCAAAATTCCAGGGATGGGGCAGCCACAGCTTCTCTGGGCAACCAGGGGCTCAGCAGCCTCACACCAAAGAGTTTCTTCTAAGATCTTCAATAATTTCCAAAAAAAAAAACGTGGATCCTGGGTGCCAGCTGTGTCTCTGGGCAACCTGGGCCAGGGGCTCAGCACCCTCAGAGCAAAGAATTTCTCCCCAAGATCTCCTCTCCATCTCCCTTATGGGGAATCCCAGAGTCCCAGAATGGTTTGGGTTGAAAAATGATCCAATTCCACCCCCCTGCCATGGGCAGGGACACCTCCCCCAGCCCAGGGTGCTCCAAGCCCCATCCAACCTGGGCTTCAAAATTCCAGGGATGGGGCAGCCACAGCTTCTGGGGGCACCCAGGCTCTCACCACCCTCACACCAAAGAATTTCTTCCTAAAAACCAACCTAAATCTCCCCTCTTCCAGCTTAAAACCATCCCCCCCCATCCCTCCAGCCCCTTGTCCCAAGTCCCTCCCCAGCTTTCCTGCAGCCCCTTCAGGCACTGGAAGATGCTCTGAGGTCTCCCCATTGCATTTTTTCTCTTCTCCAGGCTGAACAACCCCAAAACTCAGCCTGGCTTTGTAGAAGAGGTGCCCCAAGGCTCCACCAACCTTTAATCTCACATTGCCATAAAATGATTAAATGATTGGGGTTGGAAGGGACCTTTAGATGCCATCTAATCCTCCTCCCATGGGCAGGGACACTCCCCAGGAGCCATCTCAAGGCTATGGGGCAGCCCACCTGGGTGAGGACTTGGGCTGAGTTCCAGGTATGGGTTTCATGGGGGTGTGTGGGGCAGCCACCTCTTTATTAAAATGGAAATTAATATCCTGGGAACTTAAAACAGGGTTTTGGGGGGGTCTTTTATCATCTCCTCTTCAAGGCTGAAGGAGAACCCTTCCTCAGGACAAGCCAAGCACCAAGCGTTGTCAAAAAATAAATAAATTTTAAAATAAAGAAAGAAATTTTAAAAAAAATAAATTAATTAATTAAAAATAAATAAATAAATCTGCACCACATATGGAAAATGATGCAGCTTAAAGCAAATGTTTCTGGTTGACTCTCAAGCTCCTTGGAGACATAAATCAGAGTTTAGTGCTCTCACTCCTCAGGACTCACTTCTCTCTTTACATCTTCCCAAGCCAGCAAAATGCCACCAGCCCTGAGCCAGGACAGACTCCCCATGATGTGTTCCCCAGGCCCTGCATCCCTGTCCTTCCTGGGATGCAGCACCACCAGCATCTCACCCACCCCTCCTGTGCCCTTCCAGAGGGAAACGACTCAAAAAAAAGCCCTTTGGAGCAGATGTTGCTCTGGAAGGAAGAAAAATACTTTTATTTTTTCCACTCAAGGGGTATCTGTGGTGCTCACCACCCTTTTCTGTGTCTGGATGCTAAAATAAGAGGTTCCTTACAAATCTCATCAGGAGACAGATTTCCTGGAGTTTGTCTCATTGTTCTTCCTCACTTCTTTATGGTTTTCACTGGAAATTAAATGAAAACTGACTACAAGTTTCTAATGGTGATGACTCCTTAGTTTAACAAAGAGGAACACTAAAAAAAAAAAACCCAAAATATTCAAGCATGCTGGAAAGAAAAAAAAAAAAAAACATTTCTCTTGGGCACCCAGTACAGTTCTGAAAAGAGATCCTGACCAGAAATTCTACTGATCAGACTTTGACCCTCCAGAATCCAATCCAGACTTTTCTTGCCCACCCAGCTGGTTGTTTTTTACTAAGAAATACCCTATAATATCTTTTTCAAAGTGAATCTAGGGTTGGAACCATGCTAGGAGGGGTAGTCGAGCTGTAGCAGAGACAGCAAAAGCATCACTGGGACAAAAAATTAATTCTGCAAGAACCAAAGAAAGAAAAAAAAAAAAAAAAAATCAAGGAAATAATTCAGGCTGTGTGCTGGTTTGAGAAATCAGGGTGATGGATCACCTTTCCACCTCTTTTTATATATATCTATCTATATAACACATATTTTATGAAACTCATTATTCCTTTTTTTTTTTTTAAAAAAAAAAAAAATCTTCAAGGAAAGCCATGTCAACATAGATGAACTCCTAGTAACACCACTCAGCCCAGAGCAGAATAAAGCAGCAGAGCCATCAGGTGTGGAATAAATCAATAAAACAACACAACCCCATTATTAGCTTTGAATCCACTCACCCAGGCTCCTAAATCACCCAGCAGAGCTGCAAGAGGAGGTAAGAGGAGAGGAATTGGGCCCTCCCCTACTCCAATAATACTTTGCAATAAGAAATAAATTAAAAAAAACCCCAAAATCTAAAGGGTGGCAACTCTTGGGTACCAAAAGACCCTGTGCTCTAAGGGATAATATTTGCAAGAGGAGATTTAGGGCTTTTCATGCTTGGGAGATGTTGTTCTAGTGATGAAGCAGCAGAAGACAAAGGTCTTGTAGGAAAGTTGGGAAACACAACTTGGTCTTCAACTCATGGCTCTGCTGGCTGAATTTTGCAGAATTCAGGCAATTTGTTAGCATGGCTCTAATAACCCAGCAGAGTGAAAAAAAAAAAGCTAAAGGACATGGGCTGCAGTTCCTGAAGAAGCCAAACTCCCTTTCTTCTCCTGGGGCCCAGCACAGCATCACAAAACCACCTCCTTCCTGCTGCCTTTTCCAAGGAGAATATTTAAGGATCTAAACTTCAGAGGGGTTGGGATCTGGACATAAAAGGCCAGATGTTTCCTTGAATGCCTCTCAGGCCACACTTCAAAACAAGACAAACCTGAGTGGCTGGAAAATGAGTTTCTTTTCCCTTCTACAAGTTCACAAAGTTTCCCTTTTCTCTGCCAGCAATGGGTTCTCAAACCCTTTGCAGCACCAAGACACAGAGCAGACCCTGGCACCCAAAGTCACCAAATATTTCTCTTCCTTGAAGAAGTTCAATTTAAATTTTCCCTGTGGACACACAGTGCTTTGACCACACTCAAGTGATCACCCTAAATCAAGGCTGAACTTGATTTTAAGTCAGGGAATTAAAAATAGACAACAGAAGCACTTGACGTGCCACGAGGACCCAGCTGGGGACACTTCCAAAATGTCACAGCTTTTAGAAAGCTGTGAAGATATTATTTGGGATTTAACAAATATATATATATATAAAATCTCTGTCTCACACAATGCCACCAGCTCATGGGAAGTTCAGTTTTCTCCCCACCACTCAGTGTCCTATAAAAATAAGTGATAGGAAAAGAAAAAGATCACAGCTGTCAAAGCAGCCATCAGCAGAATAGAAAAAAAATAAAATTGACATCTTACACTCAGTACTTTTGTTCTTCCTGCCAAAACTAAAGACAGAAATGTTCCAGCTGAAGATCTGGACAATACATCAAACAGCCAGCCTTAGAAAATGTCTTTTTAGTACCAAAAAAAGTTACCTTGATACCTATGGGCACAAGACCCACTTACATTTCCCCAAGGTTTTTATTAAGGCTCTCCTTGCTCATGTGCTATTTTTTAATCCCCCCCTCACACCATCTCATGGAAGGTGGAAGCAGGAAAAAAAAAAAATTATCCTGCAGCCTGGTAATGAGATTGCTTTGGTTTAAAAACTGCAAAGTAGAGCTGGATGCAAGGGGCTCCAAGCACTGTCACACCTCAGTGCTCTGCCCTCTGCAATCTGCTTGGGCTCTCACTGGTTAAAAACCCATCACTGCTGCACCAAGAATCCTGGGATTTCAGCCTAGAGAGGAAAAAAAAACCAAACAAACCAGGCTTGAAAAGCAAAAAAAAAAAAATTAAAAAAAAAAATCAAACATATTCCATGAAGTGACAGCAGAACCTAATAGCTGGGTTTAACAAAAAATAAAAAAAAGGAGAATCTGTTATATTCTTCAAAGCAAAAGATGCCCCTGAGAGATGATATTTGTTTAAATGTCCTCCTTGATCAGTTTTCTTATTTGGTTTTGTTTGTGGGGCCCACCAGAGCTACTCCAGCTCCAATGGCACCTGGGATTCTAGCTGAGCAGAGGACAGGTCACCTTGGAAGGAACCAGGAGAAAATAATAAATGAGCAAAAAAAAACCCCAAAACCACTGGCAATTCTTTGAGGGGGAAGCAAGGAGCAGCTATTTCACTAACACTGACTTCAAGCCCATGTGCTCTCTCCCTGGGCCAAAAAAAAAAATCACCAAAAAACTGTTCCTTTCTTGGGATTAAAGCAACTCTCCTAAATGAAGCTGGCTGTGATTGACACTTTAATTGACTGGCACAATTTCATGCTTTAATAACTCTGGGCTCCTCAGTTTAGCCAGGAATAAATTTAACTGTTAAGTCCTTGTCTATAAATCCTCTTGCTTGGAAGTTTAATTCTCTCTTTTATATAAAAAAAAAAAAAAAAAAAAAAAGTAAACTTGGATTAAGAAGACTCACTGGTGTGTCAGGAGCTGAATGCAGCAACCAGCAGCTTGCCCTGGACAATCTGGTCCCCAGTTCCTTCCCTTCTGGGTCAGCACCAGCCAGGACATCTCTGACCCTCAGCTGGAGAAGATGCATTTTGGAGTTGCCATCCCTGGAGGTATTAAAAAAAAAAAACAAAAAAACAAGTGGCTGTGGTGCTTCAGGAGGTGATTTCGTGGTAAAGGTGGTGGAGGATTGATGGTTGGACTTGGGGATCCTGAAGGTCCTTCCCAACCGTGATGGTTCTCTGGTTCTGATTGATGTAGCTCAGCACCAGGCTGGTATCAAGGCAGCAATTAGTGGGATAATCACTATAGTGATTATATATTAGTGGGATAATCAACTCTGGCAGAGGCTGATGACCAACAGAACATCTCCTTTCTGAGCAGCATCTCCTGTCCCTCTGGTGCTTGCCCTAGGACATGGGAACCCCTTTTTTTAAGGCATCCAAAAACCATAAATAGGGCAATTCTGCAGCTCTGACCTTGGGCTCTGAGGTCCTCCCTGGGAGGAGATGGTCTCAGATGCCCCCCAGACCCCAAGGCATGACCCAAAGTCCTGTCAGAGGCAAAACCCCAATCAACAAGCTGCCTAATTAAAGGATTTTGGGGAGCACATTTCCTGGCTCCTCGTGTCAGAACCTTCCAAGCCCAAACCTGGACCCAACCCTCAGCTGCCCATTTCCTACCACAGGAAACTTCTGCAGGTTTTCTCTCTGGTGTGCATGAAAGCACTGGTGGATGTTGGCAAAACAGATGGTTGGTTCCTCTGAAAATTAAAAATAAATATCAGGAGTGGTTGCCAATATATGGGGTGGTTTTTTTGGTTTTTTTTTTTTTTTTTTTTTTCCCCATGTTTTTTCAGGAGCCTCTTTGTGATGTAGGAATGGGCTGCAGAAAACCCTCCTGCCACAGACAGGGAGATCTTCCTCTAAGACCAGGTATTTTTTGGTGGCCCCTGCTCTTCTGCTGCTAGCCACAAGCACAGGGTTGGTCTCCATTCATCCCTGGCCAGTGCTGGCTCTGCCTCCTCCTCCCAGAATCACGGAATGTTTAGGTTGGAAGAGACCTCCAAGATCATCCAGCCCAACCTTTGACCAACACCATCATCTAAACCAGGTTTAATATAATTGAAATTTGAGATTTTAGAACTACTGAGGCTTGGAAAGACCTCTGAGACCAAGTCCTCCCCCCCTTCCCCAGGGTGAGCATCCCCTGGGGATCATCCTGCATCCTTAACACCCATGGTGCAGACCTCAGCACATCTGGGTGGCTGCACCAACCCTCACCTTTCCTCCAAAGGAAAAATGATTTTTCAGCTTCAGCCTGGCTGTAGGGTCACCAAGAGCCTCACCTCCCTTGGGTCCATAGAATCCTAGAATCCTAGAATGGGCTGGGCTGGAAGGGACCTCAGAGCTCATCAAGTCCAACCCTTGCTCCACTCCCACTGCAGTTCCCAGCCCATGGCACTGAGTGCCACATCCAGGCTCTTTGGAAATATCTCCAGGGATGGAGAATCCACCCCTTCCCTGGGCAGCCCATTCCAATGGCTGAGCACCCTCTCCATCAAGAAATTCTTTCTAATGTCCAACCTAAACCTCCCCTGGCACAACTTGAGACCTCTTGTGCCCTCTTGTCTTGCTGAGAGTTGCCTGGGAAAAGAGCCCAACCCCCCCCTGGCTCCAACCTCCTTTCAGGGAGTTGGAGAGAGTGATGAGGTCTCCCCTGAGCCTCCTCTTCTCCAGCCTCAACACCCCCAGCTCCCTCAGCCCTTCCTCACAGGACTTGTGCTGGATCCCTTCCCAGCCTCCTTGCTCTTCTCTGGACCTGCTCCAGCACCTCAATCTCCTTCCTGAGCTGAGGGGCCCAGAACTGGACACAGGACTCAAGCTGTGGCCTCCCCAGGGCTGAGCATCTCCCAAAAATGGTTCAGTGGAGTTGGGAATATTTCAATTCCTCCAAAGGAAAGCAAACTTGGGCTTGAGTGGCCCCTGATTGCTCAGAGAAGATGGGGAGGAACTGAACTGCAGCTTGCTGAGATGTTTCAGCAGCCTTTAGGGTATAAATGGGTTTGGAGAAGCTCTGAAGGCAACCTGCCAAGAGAAACAGGCTCTTCTGGTTGGGAATGGTGGGAGGAAGCTAAAAAATAACTGGTGGAGAACTGTACCCACTCTGCACTTCAGCTGCTGCTTTATTGGTGCTCCTAAATCTGGTCTGCCAAATATAAACATACCCAAATTTACATAAACTTCATCAAAAGCTTGGATCTCAACTGCTGCTCCTGTAACAAGCCCAGGAAATGGAGAACTTCAAACTCCTGCAGCAAAATCTGCAACTGCAAGGGAACCCAATCCATGTTTTAGGGGTGTTCTGGGGTCTTTTTCCCCAGGTTTGTCTCTGGGCCTTCAAGGCTTGGGGGTGACACCTCCTTCCTCTGAGGGATGCTGAGGAAGAAGAGGACCTTGTTTCTGGTTGGTGAGGATTTTAAAACCTGAAGGAGGGAGTCTGGTTGGAGATGGGAAGCCACAAATGCTGCTTTCTCTTTGGGACCTCCTAAGGGTTTTTGGTGAATTTGGTGTCACATCTCTGATGTGCTCAGTGCCTCAGTTTCCCCAGGAAGGGAACTCTTGGGAGGTGGTGGATTTGGCCAGAGACACTGCACACCCTCTGGTGGTGTCTGTGCCTTTCCATATCAATCATCTGCTCAAAAGAGACACCGTGGACTCACCAAGCACCTCCCATATCCTCCTTCAGATCTGGCCAAGAGGTCTCACCTCCATCAGTGCTGAAAATTCATTTTTCAGGTTCCTGCAAGCTTCATTTCTGCCATTTCTGTCCCTCTAGGAGAGAGCCCCAGGAGAGCTGCTTGGCCACTCCGAGCTCCTGCATCAGTGCTGAAGGAAAACTAGGGAAGAAACCTCCAGAGAGGATGAGGTTCATGGTTATAATCTCCAGGAAATAATTTGACAAATTATTATTATTATTATTATTATTATTATTATTATTATTATTATTATTATTATTATTATTATGTCTGTCCTCCACTTGCTTCCCTCCCCACTGCTTTGGGGGCACCGTGGTGGGGAGAACCCCAAAAGCACCTAAATTTCATGCCAGATATGCTAAAAAAAACCCCCAAAAAACAGGTGGACAAGATGTTTTTTCAAGGAAAGAGGTGAGGGCAGGAGGTTTTATGTGCTCTTCTATCAACAAAACATTTCCACCTTGCTCTGGCCCTTCCCAGGTGTCTCAAACCCAGCTGGGAACAAATTGCCCCCTTCCAAGGTTATCCCTACCAGTGCTGCTCAGCACCAGCTCTTCCCCTTGGATTTTCCTTGGATATTCCAGCTTGTGCCTGCCCTTCTCCCACCTATTTTAAACACTCCTGACAGCTTGAAGAAGAAGAGGGTGGGATGCTGTTGCTCCACCATATGTCCTCAGCTCCTTCCCTGCCTGCCTCTCAGTGCCTGGGCTCTGGTCCAAGGCAACCCCTGGGGAAGAAAATGCTGAGCTGGGCAACCCTGAACCTCTTGTGACAACCTCAGACTTGGTTTCTGGCCAAAAAGCCTCCCCTGGACAACGAGAGAGAGATTCTCACATATGAAAATGCTCCCAGGAGTGCTCCAAGTCCTCTACTTGGGATGTGTCCAAGAGCAATATTTACACCAAGGAGGATCCCAACCTCCCCTTAGCTTTGCCTGCACCTCTTGGGCCATCAGGTGCTGCAGTGAGATGGAGTTATTTCATCAGATGGCTTCAGCAGAGGGGTTTCAGAGGTGATCTGCTCCCTAAAATGGGGACAACTTCTCCTGGGACAGCAAGGCAGGAAGAGCACCAAGGTGCAGCTCCTTCTGCCATGGGTGATTTGAGAGGGGGACACATCTGGCTTTGAGAAGACACATTCTTGGGGAAGACGTGAGTGTTGTGACCCCTCTGCTGCCTGGAGAGATGGAAAGGAAAGAAACACCAACCCAACCAAAAGGGCTCCTCTAAGACCAAGCCAGGCCCTGCTGAAGAGAGGTTGGGTACCCAGGGAGCTCTATGCTCCCCAAAGAAATCCCAAAAAAGAGACAGGTTGGTATTCACTAGAGATAAGGTTCCCATCCCCTTTCTCTTTTCTCCTCCTCTCTTTTCTCTCCTCCTCTCTTCCCTTCTCCTCTCTTCTCCTTTCTCCCTTCCCTTTTCTTCCTTCCTTTTTCTTTTCTTTCCCCAGAGTTGTGATGATGCTCGTTGGGAAAAACCAAACCAACCAACCCAGTGTCTGCAGAACATCCTGCTTGGGATGCTCCATGCTCCAGAGGCAGCCTGGCCATGGGCTTCAACCATTTCTAACCCCACAAACTCATTCCCTCCCATCACAAGGAAACAAAACCCTTCCCTGGAAATGGAGTCTGCAGCAGAGAGCCCTCCAGATCCCAAGGATTTCCTTCCACTGGAGTAAAGGATGTTTTATGGCTGTAATTAACTGGGAGCCAGCACACACTGAGCTGGTTTGCAGCTGACTCAGTGGTGTTTGTGAGGCACAGCAGGACAAAACTAAATTCAAATCAGGTTCTTACCAGAGCTGGTGAGTGGCAGAGCAGATTTTGGATGCCAAAAGCAAGGATGCAATCCCATGGAGCAGGGCTCTGAGTCCAGGTCTCTTTGGACCTTGCCATCTGAGGGTCTTCTCGAGAGGTTCTGGGACCAGACTGGAATGCCTTCAGCTCCACTCCTGAAAAGCAGAGCCCCCAAAAAAAGGGTCTGAAAAAAAAAAAAGGGTCCCCAGCAATCCCAAACTTCACTCTTTAATTTTTCCCTTAATGGCCAGAAGGGAATAATGGCTTCAGTGTCCTGGGATAAAACACATTCCCAGGAGAACAGAGGGGACATTACCTTGTCTCCCACACTACTGAGCCCATCTTGGGGTGGCAAAGGGAGCTTGGGCACAGCAAGTGTCAGTCCTAATCCCATTTTTCCTTGCCAGGGAGACTCTGAAGCTCCCACTGGCCCAATTCCTGTCCAGTGAGGGTTCTGGTTCCCACTATCAGATGGGTATTGGCAGTGGCAGAAGCTGTCGAGATGAGAAGCAAAGAGGAGATAGAGCTGGAGGGCAGCTATTACAGGCAGAGAGATGAAGAAAGGGGGGGAGGAAATAAATAAATATTCAAGATAAAATCTAATAAAGCACCAGCAAACTTCCTGGGGGAATGGAAAGAAAGGAAATAGGCTTTTCAAAGAGGAGATGTGACTTGCAAGGCAAGCACTTAGAGGAACACAGAGCTGGGGGTGTTCAGCCTGGAGAAGAGAAAGATGGGGAGACCTCAGAGCATCTCCCAGTGCCTGAAGGGGCTGCAGGAAAGCTGGGGAGGGACTTGGGACAAGGGAATGGATGGGATGGGATGAGGGGGAAGGGTTTCCAGCTGCAAGAGGGGTGTTAGGGTGCCCCCAGAAGCTGTGGCTGCCCCATCCCTGGCAGTGTTGAAGGTTGGATGGGACTTGGAGCACCCTGGGCTGGAGGAGGTGTCCCTGGGCATGGCAGGGGGGTGGGAATGGATGAGCTTTAAGGTCCCTTCCAACCCAAACCATTCCAGGATGGTTCTGTCCAGAGAACTTGTGCCAACTCCAACCTCAGAGATTTTCAGAACCAGACTAGAGAAGCCCTGAGCACCTCACACTCCCAGGACCCTCTGGTCATGCCAGGCTCAGCCTTTGCAGGAGATTTCAGGGCTGTAAGGAAGAATTCTCCTGGAATTCTCCAAGACAAAATGCCTCTGCCCCCTTTGTCTGGCAGGACAAGCTCTTGGCAGCCCTTGGGCTGCCTCAGACCTTGCAGCCCTCAAGTTTTCCTTTCCTTATTCCCTAAAAGGCTCTGGCAATGGGATCCCCCAGGGAGGAAGGCAATGGCTGGACAAGATTTTTATTCTCAGCACTGGGGGAAAATGTTGCCCCTTGCCTGCCCATCCTGCTCTCTCATTAAAGCTGAGAGTAATTTAGAGCTGCAATATTTGGAAGTGATTTAAAGCCACGTGTGGTGCTGAGCCCCAAAAATAGGCACCAGTTCCCTTCCTAGATGAGGATTTCAATGAGGCTTCAGGCAGGGGGTAGCCTGGGTTGAAGTCTCCATCTCCTTCCCCTTCCTTAACTCTGCAGGAAAACACAATAATTCATCCACCTCCATTCCTGGCTGTATTCTTAGGCACTGGAGAGCTTGAGCACTCAGTGTTAATCAATCGAGTTGGAGTGGAGCCATCAGCCTGTTACTATTTCAAGCTTTTTCAAAGAAGAAGAAGAAGAAGGAAAAAAAATAAAGAAAAAAGTCTGAAAAAATAAAAGGCAGAAATGAAACATTTCTCTGGTAATGTTTCAGAGACAAGGACACAGTGGTAACTTGCTTTTTTTTTTTTTTTTTTTTTAAGCCTGTATCCCATCTCTAGAATCTATTTGAGGGATTTGGAGAAGGAAAAAAAAAATTAAAATAATGAAGGAGTTGACAGGAGCCCAAGGAAAGAGGCAAAGGATTTGGTGTGCTCAGTGGGGGGGATCTGAGGGTGGTCCCAGGAAGGTCCCCATCTCATCAACCCCTGGTTCTGTTCCAGGGAGCTGCTGGACCAGGGGTCCTGAGGGTGCCAGAACCCATCCCGAGGAGTTCTGTGACCCAAGGGTCACAAAATTCCAAAATTCCAAAACTAAAGTCAATCCAATGTTCACAGCTTGGGTTCTGGTACCCCCAAGGAGGTTTTTGGGGGTACTCCATGCAGAGAAGGTCTCTTGAAGCAGAGAAACAAGAAGGATGTGTAATTCCTCATGTCCTGAGAGGACCAGGATAAAACAAAAAAATTATAATCAAAGATAAATCTTACCTGGAGCCTCGGGCAGAAAGGACCAGGGGAGAAGAAACTGAAATGATGGAGGAAAGAAGGAGGAAAGAAGGAGGAAAGAAGGAGGAAAGAAGGAGGAAAGAAGGAGGAAAGAAGGAGGAAAGAAGGAGGAAAGAAGGAGGAAAGAAGGAGGAAAGAAGGAGGAAAGAAGGAGGAAAGAAGGAGGAAAGAAGGAGGAAAGAAGGAGGAAAGAAGGAGGAAAGAAGGAGGAAAGAAGGAGGAAAGAAGGAGGAAAGAAGGAGGAAAGAAGGAGGAAAGAAGGAGGAAAGAAGGAGGAAAGAAGGAGGAAAGAAGGAGGAAAGAAAAAGAAAGGAGGAGAAAAGAAAAAGAAAGGAGGAGAAAAGAAAAAGAAAGGAGGAGAAAAGAAAAAGAAAGGAGGAGAAAAGAAAAAGAAAGGAGGAGAAAAGAAAAAGAAAGGAGGAGAAAAGAAAGGAGGAGAAAAGAAAGGAGGAGAAAAGAAAGGAGGAGAAAAGAAAGGAGGAGAAAAGAAAGGAGGAGAAAAGAAAGGAGGAGAAAAGAAAGGAGGAGAAAAGTAGAAGAGAAAGAGAAGTGAAGGGGGAAAGAAGGGGGAAAGAAGGGGGAAAGAAGGGGGAAAGAAGGGGGAAAGAAGGGGGAAAGAAGGGGGAAAGAAGGGGGAAAGAAGGGGGAAAGAAGGGGGAAAGAAGGGGGAAAGAAGGGGGAAAGAAGGGGGAAAGAAGGGGGAAAGAAGGGGGAAAGAAGGGGGAAAGAAGGGGGAAAGAAGGGGGAAAGAAGGGGGAAAGAAGAAAAAAAAGAGAAAATAAGAAAAAAAAAAGGGAAAAGAAGGAGAAAAGGGTTGGACTTGATGATCTCTGAGGTCCCTTCCAACGCAGCCTATTCTAGGATTCTAACTCCCAGTCCCTGTTTGGAATCTCCAGTCCTCCTCCCAGCAAAAACCCATCTCCTGTTTCCCAGGGAGCAGCTTTCCTCTTCACCTCCACTTTGATAATCAAGAGTTCTTCACAGAATCCAACTTATTTTGGTTGGAAAAGACCTTTAAGATCACTGTCAGCCCAGCACTGCCAAGGCCACCACTAAAAAGCAGCAAAAGCCTGAAGTTTGGGTGAAATCTCTGCCCTTCTGTCCTCAACTTCTGAACCTGGTGGAGCCTCAGGTTTTCATCCCAAGATCACAGAGGAGGAAAAGCACTTCAGCCAGGACAGGTGAACTGAATCCCACTCCATCCATCCATCCATCCCTCAGCTGGTGTCCCTTTAACAGCATCAACCACTCCCAAAATTGGGTTCTTGCTGCTTGGAATCAGCTCTGAGCAGAAGCTGCTGCCAGGAGGAAAGGAGCCCTGGAGCAGCAGCTCCTTAAATGTGTGGAAACTTTAAATTTCTCTTTATCCTCCAAGTGGCAAAGGACCAATTGGTTTTCCCACATGATTTTTTTTTTTTTTTTTTTGGGACAGGGTGTGTGGTCCTCCCCCAGCAACAAAGGTCTGGGGAGGTTCAAAGGTGTCCTGGTTTGGGCCAGGATAAAGGGGATTTTCTGTCTTGTACTTTTGCTTTTAGCTCAGTCTCCTGTAAGCAGCTGCATTTGCTGAAATTCACAGCAAGTTTCTCAGGCAGTTTCTGCTCCTAGGACTGATCCCACTCCATGGTTACAGTTCCAGCCAGAGCCTGGTGTGCAGAGCCAAGGAACTGCTCAGCTCTGAGGAGCATTTTACCCTCCAGAAGGGATAAAGAGGTCCCACCTGCAGCCTCCTCTGGGGAGGAAGGGACAAGAGAGATGCCAGAACTGACCAAACAGAGGATTCCATCCCATACACCTCATACTCAGGATAAATCTGAGGGATCACAACAGTCAAACCCCTTCCTCCATCCCCTTCTTCCCCTCTCCCTCTTTGCTTCAGCATCCTGGGAGGATTCCATCCCTTCCTCTGCCTCTGCTCCTGATCCATCCCAGCCTGAATCTGTGTGTTCCTGCCTCCAGATCCCAACTGCTCCTGACCCCAGGATTCCAGCCTGGACTTTCCCAGGGCTGCCCTGCAGCCTCGGTGGAGATGTGAGAGTTATTGGGGGAAAAGTGGCACAACATGGTATCAATTTTCCTGTGTATTTGTATAGATTTAGTCATTTTTCCTATTTCTCATTCCTGTTTCATTACAGCTGTGTAGTTTAGTTTCCAACCCATCAGTCTCTCTCCCTTTTTCTCTCTCCCTTCTTTATCAGGGAGGAGAGAGAGATTAATACAGAGTTTAATTGCCAGGCCAGTGTTAAACTCTGACAAAAGGCAAAGAATTCAACTTCTTCAGGAGTCAAAATGTCCAAATTTCACCTGGATCCAGGCAGGGCCAAAGGAATTAACTCAGACCTCTTGCTACCAGTTCTCCTCAGCAGCTCTTTCTGCAAAGCTCCTTTCCTCTCCAAGCTCTTTTGGAGACAGAAAAAGTACCAGGAGGGTATTTTCAGCCCAATATTAAAACACCATTTTTTTTTTTTTAAATTATTTTTTTTCAAGCAGAGAAAAATTATTTGATTGAGAATTTTTCTTTCCTCTGCACTGCCCAAGGAATTTGCTGCCATTTCACCCTGTGCCAAACCTTCCTTATTCACATCTAAATAAATAGGAGAAGGTTTGGACAAAGCTTTCCACTACTCAGCAGCATCTTGGGTCCTGCAGAAAACCACAACAAGGTTGGGAGGACCAAAAATATATAAATTTTTACTGAAAGCAGGGAGGGAAATCGGTGTTAGCTGAAGGGGATCTTGTTTTCCACCCGAATCTTGCTAAACCAATTAATGAAAATTAATTTTCCTGGTTTGAATGGATCCCAGGGAGGATTCTTCCTAGAGCTGAGAAGTTATCAGCTGATCCAGCACTGCTGAAAAGAAATGCCTTATGCTTCAAAATTTATTTATTGACAGAATGTATTTATTGGCACTTTTTCTGCCTGGAAAACATCCCATCACCTCCTGATCTCTAATACCTCCTGGGGGGGAAAAAAAAAAAAAAAAAGAAAAAAACAACAAGAAAAAAACACTTCAATATACGTTGTAATAAACACAATTATTTTTGGCTTCGTTGTATTTCTAAGAGAGCCATAAAAAAACCTATAAACTCAGGTACAAAACCCCAGGATATCTGAGACAAACGAGATGGAAAAGCTCCAAGTGTGGTAAATACAGCCTGACAGCTGCAAATAAATCATTCCTGGCTATCAAGGGAGAGAAATCAAGCTACAGCCCTAATCCCTGGCTTGTAAAGAAAAGGACTTAAGAAGCTCAGGGATGGAGTTTATCACCACGTTGCACATTTTCCATCTTTCCTGCCCTGCCTGAGATAACTTCTCCCCACCGTGGCAGCAGAGCTGTTGGGCAGCTCCTCTCCTTAATCTGCCTGACCCGGTGTTTTTAATTAACAATTAATTAATCAGATGAATTAAGCCTCAGCACTGAGTTGTTACCAACTGAAAGCCTTCAGAGAAGTTTTTCTCTCTGCTGTTAGGAATTACAAAGATGGAGGGGGCAGATGTTCCTCAGGATCCATTGCAAGGGGGTAAATATTGCAGGGGAAGAGGTGTCCACTTGCAGGAAAGGCTGAAAATCATAGAATCCCAGAATTCTTTTGGTTGGAAAAGCCCTTTCAGACCATCAGCTCCAACCCTTCCCCCAGCACTGCCCTCATCCCCACATCTTCAGGGCTTGGGAATCCTTCCAGGGATGATGGGGACTCCCTGGGCCAGGCCCTGACAACCCTTTCCAGGGAGAAATTATTCCTAAATTCCAACCTAAACCTCCCCTGGCATCTTCAGGCTGTTTCCTCAGAAATTCTCCAGCCCCTTCCCCACCTCCACCCCCATCTCTGGACACTTTCCATCCCCTCAATGTCCTCCTGGTCCTGATGGACCCAGAACTGACCCCAGGATCGTGCTGCTGTGGACAATCCCTTCCCTGCTCCTGCTGCCCAGACATTATCCCAGCCTCTAAAACTTATTCTTCCAAGGATGAAGCCTGAAATACCTTCACCCCACGACTCCCTGTGGTATTACACCTTACACCAGTGATCTTTTTCTCAGCTGAAAGCCCTGCTCCCACCCAGTGAGTTTTTCCTCTTGCTTGGCTTGCTGGTAAAAATATCACGGCCAGAAAGACCCCTCCAGGAGGACTCCAAACACCTCCGTGGCATTTCAGCATCTCTCCTGCCCTGATTTTATCCAGGAGACCAAGGAGCAAATCCATGAGCCATCCCTGTAACACTGAGGTTGGGGATTTTTAGGATTTTTAGGAGCACCACACACCATTCCTGCAGCAAGTGATGTGCTCAGCTTGGCTTCCCTCCTCCTCTCACCCACCCACTCATGCTCTATTTATTTAAGCCCCCCGAGAACAAACCAAGAGAGAATAAATAAATAAAAAAAAATAAAAAAGGAATAAAATAAAAAAAAAAAAACCAACAAACCAACATCTCTGAGGCAGCCTAGGAAAAGCAAAGCAATTCTGGGCAGAACCTTTGCAGAGCCCAGTTAGGGCTGTGGTTGGGGTGGCAGCAGAGGATGCAGATTGCCTCTCCACTGCTTATCTCATCGAGGCAGAGCTATCACACCTCTCCCACACACCAGCCCTCCCACAGCCTGGCAGGGTCTGAAGCAGAAAATGGCCTCAGACTTAAAAGGGAATTATTTATTTATCCTGCTGAGAGATGTTTTGCATTAAGGTTGCAGCCAGAACTCAGCCGGGTGTTCCTAAGCGGTGTTAAGATGTCTCATTACCAACTCCAAAGCCTGGGAAATGGGGATGGGCTGCTCTGCAAAGCTGTTACTGGGATTAAACTGGGCAGAATCCCATTTCCAGAGTGCTGTCCTCATTCAAAAGCACTCAGTGATCCACTGACCCCTCATCTTCCCTACAGAGAGCAGGAAAGTCTTCAGCATCCTAAGCTTCTGGCTCCTGGAATCAGGGGAACCTTCACAGCCAGGCAAACACCAACACCTGAGGGCTCTTAATTACAGGAAAAGCTGCAAAAATCATTTCCAGGTCCAGCATCCACAAAGAAAAGTAAAAAAAAAAAAAATTATTCCTGTGGCTGGATGGGTTTGCAGAGGAGAGAATAAGATTGGGTGTTAGGAAAAAGTTCTTCAGTGTGAGGGTGGGGAAAAAATGGAAGAGGTTGCCCAGGGAGGTGGTTGAGAGCTTGAGAGGTTCCTTCCCACCCAAAATATTCTCTGATTCTGTCCTTCAGAGCCAGTTCTTTGGCATATTTAACAATTTATCTTCAACCTCCATGGTTGGTTCTAGCAGACATTTTAAGAGTGCAGTAATAAACTCAAAAAATGCCAGAAGATTTAGCTGGAATAGGAAGGGAGGGATATAATCCCAGCCCACTCTGAAGCATTTTTCATCAGGCAAGGGTTATTTTTGCTCTTGTGAGCCTCTTTTTCCATTTTGATGTGATTTAAAAAAAAAAAATAAAAAATATAAACCATTAAATAAATATCATCTAAACCATTTCAGAATTTTTTCTTCTGTTTGAAAACCGTGATGAGAAAATAGTTTAGGAACAGTTGCTGTAAGACAGAAAAAAAAAAAAAAAAAAAGGATTTTCTTTAGGGGGAAAAAAATAAATTTACAACGCCTCTTCACCCCGAGCCCAGGGTTTTTTTGGCCTTTTTCTTCAGGAAGGGAAAAAAGCCACAGTCCAGAAAAAGCTGAGCACTCAGAAGGGTGTGAAATGAGGTGGTGTGAGCAGTAGCCTTGTGCTGACCCTTCCAAACTCTGGACTTACCTACTGGCTCTGTGTCTCTTCAGACAGGAGGGAGAGGAAACAATCTGGAGAAATGATTGCTTGGAGAAAAGCCACAGCCATTTGTATGTGCTCATCAGGTGCTACCTGCTAATCAAATCTTGATTTTCAGGAGGAGCTGGGGTTTGCAAATGCAGAGAACCAGAGCAGGGCACCTCTCCATAGGCACAAACCAGAATAAATGTATTTTCTCTGGTCAGAGGCAGCCCAAACCCATCCCCCTTATACCTGAGCATCCCTTTGGTACTCGTGGTGATTCATGGATGCCTGCCAGAATAAATAGATTAAAAAAAAAAAATAAATCTTTGAGACATTTCTGAGTCAGCTGGAGGCCAACCTGAATTTCTGGGAGGAGGGCAGTGTGACCCCAGCTCTTCTTCCCTTTGTCTCTTGTACTACTGGGAGAAGAAGAGATGTGTGTCTGCTGCAATCTGGAAAATAACATCTGCAAGGGGACACCTGGCAAGAAGTGATGTTGATGAAGAACAGCCCAAATCTTCCAACTCAACCCCACCTTGCTGGCTGATTTTGTCTTTCAGCTGAGTCGTGGCAAGTGGCCCCATTTTTGGCAGTGCCAGCAGCTCCCAGGGATGCTCCCAGGCTCAGCAGATGCTCAGAGCTGTGGACACCAGGGCCACGAGGCTGGGAAAAAAGGGAAAAATCTTCCACCTTCTGTGCTGTTGATGGCCCCAGAGAAATCTGGCAGGGTCTTCCCAAGAACTGGGGTCTTGCTTTGCTAAAGGGTCCCTTTTGTCGTGGTGGGACAAGGCTGCCAGGGGCTTGTGGTCCCCTCCATCATGCTGGGGCTGAAGATCCATCAGGCAGAAGGAATTTCCCCCAGCCCTGAGAGCTCAGAGCAGCTCCAGGGCAGCCCAGATGTGTTGGCAGATGTGGAAGCATCGAGCCAGGGTCCAGCTCTGGGTGGCACAAACCCTGTGGGGAAGCAGAAGAAGGTTCTTGCTGCTCTGAGGAGCCCTGGAAACCCCCATCCAGCTGGCTTGATGTTCCCAGAGCTGTTAATTTTCTGTATTTCTTGATTTCCTTCTTTTTTTTGAAAGAGGAAAGTGCTGCCACAGGTGAAGAGAGGAGGAGAAGAGAGAGCTCAGGGGGATCTGCCTGGGATGGAGCTTTGGGCTCCGTGGGTTTTGGAAGAGGAGCAGGCACAGACCCCCAGGAAAGGGTCTGGGAAAGCTCCCACCCAAGCTGCAGGGTGATTTGATCCTTTCTGTTCCTGAGCTGAGAAGTTCAGGTGACTCCAGGACCCGGTGATGTTCCAGCATCCTGGCAGAAGCTGAGCTGAGGCTCACCCACCCACTGCCTCCCTGATCCCAAGGGATGGGCAGTGCCCAGGCAGGACTGGTTTGGGAAAGCTGCCAGCAAACTCTTTCCCTGAAGCAGTTTAATTCCAGCAGAAATGCCAAGGAAAACATTGGCAGCACTGGAAGCCTGGCCAAAAGCCTGGGGAGATCCCTCCTTCCATCTTGCTGTGGTTCTGCATAATCATCCCTCTGCAAGGGGGAAAAATTCATTTACTCACTCAGCCCAGCTGCTGATGTTCTCCTGAAGTTGGGGAGTTTTGGAGCTGCCTGAGCAAGATTTCAGCTGTTTCTCTCAGCCTGAGAGAGAAGCCAGTTCTGACATTTCCAAGCCCAAATTCTTGAAGTTTCTGCTGCTTTACAGAGCCTGGCAGCAAGCTGGGGCTAGAAGTGAACTCTTCTCTTCCCTGGGCTGCAAAAAGCCAGGCTTTGGGCTTGAAACCTCAGCCACCAAATCACAAGAAACCAGATTCCAGCTCATACTCCACACCAGCATCCTGCCAGGCACATGGAGCATCTGGAAAACCTCTTCCACTTGGGAATTCCACGACCTATGTGCAGCACCTTGCTCCTGGCCTTGTTGAACTTCATGGAGTTGGCATGGGAAAACCTCCCCAGCCTTTCAAGGCTCTCTGAAGGGCTGAAACCTTCTGAGATAAGAGATGATTCTCTGCTGCTGGCTTGATTGTGTCTCTTCAGTGGCTGCCAAGCTTCAGCAAGGACCACAGGGCTTGGCTAAAGAATTATCATTTGAACTGGAAATTCAGATTTCAGCCACAGCTGGCACCCAGGATCCACGTTTTTTGGAAATTATTGAAGATCTTAGGAAGAAATTCTTTGGTTGAGGGCTGCCCCCAGAAGCTGTGGCTGCCCCATCCCTGGAATTTTGAAGCCCAGGTTGGATGGGGCTTGGAGGTGTCCCTGCCCATGGCAGGGGGATGGAAATAGATGATTTCTAAAGTCCCTTCCAACCCAAACCATTCCCTGGTTTTATGATAATTCTCTGATTCTATGAGAACACAGATCTCAGTGTTGCCTCTTGAATTTCTTGACTTTGAGAGCACAGTGGGGAATCCCTGACTTCTCCCTTCTTCAAACTCTTTTGCTGGTGGTCTGGGTTTGTAGGTAGAGGAGTTCCCTTTGCTTAAACCAACCCTGAAAGATATCAGGAAGGCTTCTGGGGCTGTGTTGGTGTTTGAAATAGAAACCAGTCTGGGATTCCAGGATTCTATACTTGGGGGTGGCTCAGAGGGCTGTATCTACATCTCCATCATCTTAACCACTGCCCACGTGCTCAAAGTCAGCATCACCCCATGGGAACTGATGTCCTTGCAGCTGAGCAGTCCAGCTTCAGCCTGGCCAAACTCAGCCTCTTCCCAGTCCTTCATCCAGATTTCTGCCTCTGCAGGAGCCCTGGACCCCTCTTCCTTACCCTCAGTGTTCCTTTCCTTGCCCTCCAGCCTTCAGCCCATTTCTCAACCTTTGTCTCCTCCTGGTCTCAGGAGTCACAGCTGGAAAATAACAAAATCATAGAATCCTAGAATGGGCTGGGTTGGAAGGGACCTCAGAGCTCATCAAGTCCAACCCTTGCTCCACTCCCACTGCAGTTCCCAGCCCATGGCACTGAGTGCCACATCCAGGCTCTTTTGAAATATCTCCAGGGATGGAGAATCCACCCCTTCCCTGGGCAGCCCATTCCAAGGTCTGATCACCCTCTCCAGAAAGAAATCCTTTCCTAATATCCAACCTAAACCTCCCCTGGCAGAGCTGAAGCTCTGCCAGGGGAGGTTTAGGTTGGATATTAGGAAAAAATTCTTTAGTCCGTGCCTTCTTGTCCCACTGATATCAGCCCAACCCCCCCCTGGCTCCAACCTCCTTTCAGGGAGTTGAAGAGAGTGATGAGGTCTCCCCTGAGCCTCCTCTTCTCCAGCCTCAACACCCCCAGCTCCCTCAGCCTCTCCTCATAGGAGAGAACTGGGAGAACTGGGAGCTGAGGCAGCAGAAAGGATTTTCCCTGGGATGGGATTTCTGCAGCCCCAGGAACTGAGCAGAGATCCCATGAGAAACCTCTCCCTGCAGGAAAGGGAGGCAGAGGAGGTTCCTGCAGCCTTCAGACTCCTCAGAGCCATGTCCTGAGCTGCCAGCAGCCCCAGGGGACCAGCACACTCCCAGAAAATGAAGACACAGGGTCCCAGGAAGATCTAAGTGGCTTTAAAAGCCCCGAGCTCTGAGCAGCTGCTGAATTTTTCATACCCCACGTGCGTGGTCTCTGGGCTGCCCATGCCCATGTTCAGTGCCTGGGTCTGGCAGAATAGCACCAAATGTTTTTTTCCAGCCCAATTTGCCTCAGATGTCCCCAAACCAGGGTGCTGAGCAAGCCCTCGAGGTGTCCATCTCTTCCCTCTAATAGGAACTGAGGAAGTTTAGGAACTGAGTTCCCTTTAGGAACTGAGCTGGGTGCAGCCAGGTATCTACAAGGGGCTTGGATGGAATCTGAGGTTGGAAAGAAAGAAAGAAGTGAGGCTGTGGCTTTATTTGCATCATGTCTGTCTGGTTGTGATGGTTCATGGGTGAAATTCTGGAAAAAAGGGCAGAAAATGGGGTAGCTCCATCCATCTCCTGAGGTTCAGCATCAAACCTCAGCCTGGGTTTAGCATCTTAGCTCAGGAGTTATCTTTATTTTGGGGGAAAAAGAGCAGAGCTTGTTTGAATCCCCCCTGTTTGGGAAGCTGGATGAGGGGGAGATAAAGGGACTTTTAGTGGAATTTCTTTGCACAGCTGTCATTTTATTGCTGTCATTTGGGTTTTAAGCAAGGCCTGACCCCTTCATTCAATCCTGCCTGGCAGGGGTGGTGACACGAAGGCATCAGCTGCCTGGGAAAAGACCCCTGGGATGAAAGGATTGTGATAATTATTCCATGGATCACCTCCTGATGTCTTACAGCCACCAGTGGATTGAATTCTGCTGCAGCAGCTGATCCTATCTTCTTCTCTAAAAGGTTTTATCAAAGTCGTACCAACAGCAGCACTTGGATGAAAATTTGGATTTGGTTATTTGTGATAGAGAGAAACAGGTTCTGGGGAAAAAATAAAAAAAAAAAATAAAAAAAAAAAAGCACCTGGGATCTAAAGAAACTGTTCTGTTTTGAATAGATAACAGAAATAGAGGAAAAAAAAAAAAAAGAAGCTGTTCTGTTTTGTTTCTTTTCAAAAGGGTATTTGGGGTTCAAATAAAACTGAAGGAAGTTTAAGGAATTAAATGGAGCTTTTAAAGGAGCAAATGGAAGCATTTTCATGCAAGAGTGTTAAAATGCATCAGCTGTCAAAATGTTTCAGCTTTTACAGGGCTCCTTCCAGCTGAGCTGAGGGGGGAGTTAACAGGCAGTGATGAAATGAAGGAAATTCCTGAGAACCAGCTCAGCTCTTTTGGGGGCATTTTCCCCACCAGAAATCCAAGCTGCTCTCCTGGCCTTTGCAGCCACATTTTGAGGGAGCTGGGACAGGATTTGATTATTCTTTGCTGGGACTTTCCCCCTTTTGGGTGTTTCTTTGTCAGCCACCCTGGAGACTGAGTCTGCAACCACCAAAGCTCTGTGTGAGTAACACTGCAGCCTCTCTAAATAATACTGGAGCTGGGTTTGTGGCTATCACAGATAAAAAAGCTGAAAAATAGCCCAAAATGGCACAGTGGGTGCTGAGAGCAACCACGAGCTCTGGCTGCTCCTGCTGATGGGGACAAGTGGAGTTAATGCACTTAACTCCAACATTTAGGGTTCCCTCTATAGGGAGAGGTGGCTTTGGTTGGGCATTTCACCTCCTCCTATTAATCCAAAAGTGCCAAGCCAGGATGGGATCTGTGTGGATGGGATCTGTGTGTGGTGGGATGTGGAATTAGCTGAGGGGGCACTGAGTGCCATGGCTGAGAGAGGAGACAGAGAGGGGGTCCTTGGGCACAAAAATCTGGAGGAAAAGCTCTTTTCATCCCCATCCAAACTCATTACTGGGCAGGTTGTATCCCCAAAGCTGCAGGAGATGATCACCACGATCACAACACCATCTCCATCATGTTTTTTCACCACCTTTGCTCTCCTGACCTGGCAAATCCCATCCCTGCATCCAGCCTGTGCACTGATGGGAATAGGGCAGCTTGCATGGAGCCAGGCAACACCTCCTGCTCCAGGGATGTCCCGTGGTGTCCCATCCCACAGCCAGACCTGAAACAGCCTCAGCACCATCTCCATCATGTTTTTCACCACCTTTGCTCTCCTGACCTGATAAATCCCATCCCTGCATCCAGCCTTGCAGTGATGGGAATAGGGCAGCTTGAATGGAGCCAGGCAACACCTCCTGCTCCTGGGATGTCCCGTGGTGTCCCATCCCACAGCCAGACCTGAAACAGGCTCAGCATCAAGGGGACAACATGGACTTGGACCTCTGCTCCACCTCCTGCAGTGCCAGCAGGGACAACTTTTCCCTTGATGGGATTTGAAAGGGAACATTTGGCTCTCCCACTGCCAAAACATCTCCAAACACCCAGGAACTTGGGAGCTAAAATTCATGGCTTCTGGATCCCAAAAGCCACCAGCTCAGCTGTTTATCCCTCACTGTAATCACACTCCCATCTGTTATCCTTTTTCTTTATTACCCATTCCCTTTCCCCCCTCCCCGGGTCTCCTTCCATTGATACCTGATCCTCCAGAGGTGAAAAGCTCCCACCAGGAGAACACTCCCAGTCTGGAGAGCTGCTGGTTTCTATTTCAAACACCAACACAGCCCCAGAAGCCTTCCTGATTTCTTTCAGGGTTGGTTTAAGCAAAGGGAACACCTCTACCTACAAACCCAGACCACCAGCAAAAGAGTTTGAAGAAGGGAGAAGTCAGGGATTCCCCACTGTGCTCTCAAAGTCAAGAAATTCAAGAGGCAACACTGAGATCTGTGTTCTCATAGAATCAGAGAATTATCATAAAACCAGGGAATGGTTTGGGTTGGAAGGGACTTTAGAAATCATCTATTTCCATCCCCCTGCCATGGGCAGGGACAGGTCCTCCCACCAGCCCAGGGTGCTCCAAGCCCCATCCAACCTGGGCTTCAAAATTCCAGGGATGGGGCAGCCACAGCTTCTGGGGGCACCCTGGGGCTCAGCACCCAAACGGCGGCCAGCCCCGACCCCACCCCCTGTCAGAGCTGCAGCCCAACGGCGGGGAAGGGGAGGATGGAGGGGAGGATCTGCTCGCCTTTCCCTTTAACTCTTCCCTCTCCATCCCGGCCCCAGGACGGGGCTCTGCTGGATGGCCTGAGGATGCTGCCCGGATCAGCCTCACAGCCCCACAGCCTTCCCCCTTAGGGCTCGGGGACAAGGGACATCAGGGTTAACCCATGGGGTTTCTCAGCAAGGGGCTCCAGAGGTTCCTTCTTGATCATCCCGGAATGGTTTGGGTTGGAAGGGACCTTCAAGATGCCAACCCCATTGCCATGGACACTTCCAACCAGCCCAGGGTGCTCCAAGCCCCATCCAACCTTCAGCACTGCCAGGGATGGGGCAGCCACAGCTTCTGGGGGCAACCTGGGGCTCAGCACCCTCACAACAAAGAATTTCTTCCTAAAATCTAACCTAAATCCCCCCCTCTCCCAGCTTAAAATCATTCCATCTCATCCCATCCCTCCATACCTTTATCCCAAGTCCCTCCCCAGCTTTCCTGCAGCCCCTTCAGGCACTGGAAGATTCTCTAAGGTCTCCCTAGAACTTTCTTTTTTCCAGGCTGAACACCCCCAATTTCTTCCTAAAATCTCATCTCCATCTCCCCTCTTTCAGTTTAAAGCCACTCCCCCTCTTCCCATCACTCCATACCTTTGTCCAAAGTCCGTCCCCAGTTTTCTTGGAGCCCCTTCAGGCACAGGAAGGTTCTTTAAAGTCCATCTCGAGGACGTGTAAATCCCATTTGGTCCTTGGTTTCCCCCAGTTGGTTTCTCCCAGCCCCAATTCCAGGAGCAGAGCCCTGGTGTTGGTCACCTCCTGATGCTGCAGCGGCACCAAGCTGCCTTCCCCAAGGAGAAATAAAAGGTGCCAGAGGGGAAAAGGAAAAGAAAAAAGCTTCAATGTGTTGTCCATGGAGAGAAAGTCCAAGACAAGGAGAGGCTGGGGGCACATTCCCCTGCTCCCAGCCTCATCCCATCCCTGGGATTGCTGCAGGAGGCTTCGGTCACACCATCAAGCTCCACTCCTTCCCTTGGCTCTTTCCGTGGATGTGTGGTGGTGACACCACTCCTGCTGCCCTGCTGAGAGGGGGAGAAGGGGCAGGAGTTGCTGCCAGACATTGCTGCTGCTTGGCAGTGAAGTGGCAGGACAGGTAATTAATTATCCCTGCTAATTACACCGGGCAGGAGCTGGACTGCTCCCTGTAGGACTGCATCCCATCACTCCATGACCTTATAAAAAGTTCCTCTCCCATTTTTCTGGAGCTCCTCTGCTCTCAATCCTCAACCTAAAGCAGAAGGGGATACTTGAGGCCTGAAACCACCTCAGTGTGAGGAGGGAGCAGCTGGGCACACATGGCAATGTGACAATAGCTCCTGTCTGGTTTTTTTTTTTTTTTTTTGCAGCATCTTTCCCAGCTGCCATCTCCCACCCAGGAACCTCTCCAGGGCTGTCTGAGCCCAGCATGCCCAAGCCAGAGCATCATTTTCATTTATTATTCATTTAAGGCCAGGTTGGATGGGGCTTGGAGCAACCTGAGCTGGTGGGAGGTGTCCCTGCCCATGGAGGGAGGTTGGAACTGGATGAGCTTGAAGATCCCTTCCAACCCAAACCTTCCTGGGGTTTTTTTATGGTTCTATGATGTTTTAAAAAAAAGGAGTTGATTGCATTAAAAGACCCTTTTTGGTTTGCGACTCCCTAGGCACAAAGAAACCTAAACTCCTGGGATTTTCTCTCATCAGTGTGAGATGCTAAAATTGGGGCTCTCCAGCCTCTTGGAGAAATTTGTAGGCAAGGCACCGGAAAGGCTCTGGAGGCTGATGTTGAATTTTGATGATGTTCATCCATAATGGATGAAGAGTTTTATGTAAGAGCCTTTCCCTGGTGTTCATCTGAGGTCAGGCTGTCCCGGGCTGCCCGTGAGAATTTGCAGCACATCAGAACAGAAAAAAAAAGGGGGTGGGAGGAGGGAAAACAGACCCTGAGCTGGGATCATTGCTTTTCATCTGACAACAGGGACCACTCGGATTCCCTCTCCCCCCCCAAAAAAAAGGCTCTGCCATGTGATTCAACCTTGTCCCCTCTGCAAGGTACATCCTTGTTGTGTGAAATATGCATAAAGCTTCTGTTTGAGACACGAATCATGCTGCTGGTTTGGGATGTAACCACACTTCCACCTGGTACCTCTGCACCGAGTGGAAAGAGAGGTTTTCCACGGAAGGAATTCCCTCCCATCCTCCTGGGGGATGCTCTGACCACGTCTCTCCTCAGGCTGCTGAGGCAGCCAAACCTTGCTTGCTCTGCTCTCTTTAAAGAGGGAGGAGATTAATTAAACCTGAGAGTTTGCTAATGTACTGTTAAATCTGTCCAGAGGCGAGGCAGGAAAATGAACTGCAGTTAATTAGCAAAGAGATTATTAATAAGACACCTGGATCAGAACCTGCCTGCATGGATTATCATCCTCCAGCTCTAGAGTGGCTTTGGAAATCCCTTCTACTTTCTCTTCCTGACTCTGCCATTCCTTGGGGAGGATTCCCACTTTTTTTGCTCCAACCCAACAGCACCCATCTCCTGATGAGCCCTGCCAGGACCTGCAGTGGGATGAGGTGGGGCACCTCTGCTTTTTGCAGAACCTCTCAGAGATGTGGACCAGCAAAACCCTTCACCCTGTGTGTGATCAACAGCCCTCCAAAGGCCACAGGAGATTTTTCAGCCTTCACACAGCCAAGGATGGGGATGGACACAGGTGACAGGGGGGTTACTGCAGGATGTCCCTCCAAGGAGCCAAGTCACACCTTTAATCTTAGTCAAAAATTTGGAGCAAATCATCCAGATCTCTTTAAAAGATCCCCCTCTCCTTTTATAAACCTCTCTCTTTTTAAAACCCCGCTTCAGCCTCCTTTCCTGTAGCACTTCTCCCACCCAGGAAAAAAACACTTTCCAGTCCCATACTGGACCTGTAAAGCCCATTTCCATGGGCAGAAGCACTGTAGGATCAGAGAATCCCTTATCTGGAAATTACCCTCAAGATCATTGAGTCCAACCATTCCCCCAGCACTGCCCCATGGCCCTCATCTCCAGGGCTTGGGAATCCCTCCAGGGATGATGGGGACACCAGGGCCTGACAACCTGTATTTCAGTGAATAAGTTTCTTTTATCACTCCATGTCAAGGTCCCCCTGGGTGGGTAGAGGACACGATGCTCCCCAACTTTTCCTCCTTCTCTGCTTTCCCACAAACCCACCGAACACTTTTGCAACTTTCCTGAGCTGGAGATCCAAGTGACACCTTCACTGAGCTCATCTGCTGATCTTTTCCCTTCTTATTTTCCCCACAGAGGTTTTCACTGGTCTCAGAAGTCCTCAGTGGGCACAAAGTGCTTCCAGTCCACCTGCATCACCTTCCTCACTGGTTTTGAGGCTCCCCAAACTCCTTCAGCACGAGCATCCCCAAAATACGTGGGATTTGCTGGAGATCCTGCACTTCCCAGGGTTTTCTCATCTCCCTCACACGTTCTCCTGGGTGACCTTGAAATATTGCCTTGCCCTCCCAAGCTTGTAAATGGCAACATCTGAGCATAAATCTCCTGCCAAGGGAGAAAGTGGTGGCTCATTTCTCTTCCTTGCTTGCTCCTCCCAGGAGTTTTATTGTCTTGGCTCCAGGATTTCCTGTCTTTTCCTGTACACAGGAATTTCCTGGCTGAACCTGTAGGTTTATCTACTCCTTCTTCAGGACAGCCTGTTTATATCCACTTCCCATTGGATCATCCAAAGAACTCAGCTCTGCTCTCAGGCCCCACCCCACCACCAGCTAAGCTGACTTTGACACCCCTTGGCCCATCCTGACATCCAGCACTGCTGTTCCCTTGAAAAGCATCCAGAAAGCAGGATAATTTATTCTGGGGGAGCATCTCCTGGTCATCAGCTGTACCAACACCAATGGAGGAAGCTGCCAAAGGGATGGGACCCAAACCCCAGCACCCAGGCTGCAGGTGTGGGAAAAGGGGCAGCAGTGATCTCTGCAATCTCCTGCTCTTGGTTTTCACTCCACCTGAGCATCTCCTCTTCCTTTTTCACTTAATGGGGTGAGGACTGTCCTGAGGTGGGAGATGAGGTTCCTTAAGACCCCTTCCAGGAAGGTTGAACTCATAATGGAGAAGAAAGAGAAGGTTGAGGAGCTCTGGGGAGAGGTGCAAGGCAGAAGATGGGAGGAGGTAGGGTAGTAGAAATACCAACTAAAGAGACATTCCCCAAAATGCCCACCTTCCTCTCTGGATAAGGGGATGAGTTCTCACAGCTCCTTCACAGAGCAGAGTGAAGGTGGAAGGCAGCACCACAGCCTCTGCCAGCAGCATGGAATGAATCCCAGCATGGAATGAATCCCAGCAGGGTTTGGGTGGGAAGGGACCTCTAAAAGTCACCCAGACCAACCCCCAGGGGCATCTTCAACTGGATCAGGTTGCTCAGAGCCCCATCCGACCTCACCTGGAATGTTTCCAGGGATTGGGCAACCTGGACCAGTGTTTCACCACCCTCAGTGTAAGACATTTCTCCCAAATATCCAGTCTAAATCCCTCCTCTTGCAGTTTACAACCACCAGCCCTGGTCCTATCACTACAAGTCTGTCTCCACCTTCCTTAAAATCCCCCATCAAGTACTGAACAGCAGCAACAAGGTCTCCCAGAAGCCACCCTTCCTCTTCATCACCACCACCCTGTGTCCCTAGCCCCTGTGTCCCCAAGGAGGGAGGGCTGGCTGCAGGTTTGTTTTTTTCCTGATGTTGGCACAGGGTTTGGAGATCCCAAAGCTTCAGATGTCTGAGTCATTGCCAGCACCCAACCCACCCGTGGCATCTTCTAAACCTTTCCTTGGGACTCTTTCAAGCTGTTGGGTTTTCCAGTTCCCACTCCCATGCTCTCAGACACGTGCTTTGCAGGCTCTGGAGGAGATGCTTCCTCAGATCCTCCTGAGTTTGCCCCAGAACTCCTCCAGAAATGGAGAAAAGGGTAAAACAAAAGTGTTTCCTGCTGATGGAGGGGGTTTGACCTGGCTCTTCTGGAGAGCAGAGAAGGGATGGGCAGGATGAGTCTGTTCTATCACCAGCTCCCGATGATGAAATTCAGCACCAATGAATTATACAAATGTTTATGCAATTAAAAGGAGCTGCAGTGAGTCCTTCTGCAGCCCAAAATAGCTCCGTGCACCAGCAAAGGGCTGGGCTGCCTTCACAACTTGTTAGGAAGAGAAAACACTCCAGGGCTGGCGAGTGGGAGAAGCTTCAGACAGAACAAACTCTTCCTGGCTGCTGATGCTGAAGGGCAATGGGACAAAGGGGTGAAAGCTGCAGCTGCCCCCAAGCCTCCAACCACCACTGAAAATCCTCTGGTTAGAGGTTTATCCCCTCCTGGGGATATCTCTGGGTGTGCAGGCACCCCAGGGGTATCTGCATAGAATCCCAGACTGGTTTGGGTTGGAAAAGACTTGAAAAATCATCTATTTCCACCCCCTGCCATGGGCAGGGACACCTCCCACCAGCCCAGGGGGCTCCAAGCCCCATCCAACCTTCAACATTTCCAGGGATGGGGCAGCCACAGCTTCTGGGGGCAACCTGGGGCTCAGCATCCTCACCCCAAACAATTTCTGCAGTGTTCCAGGCAATGCAGGGAGAGCCTGTGATCCAGAGGGCACCAAGCACTTCTTTTCAGAAGGCAATTTTAAGATCTTCTCAAGGGCATTGGGCTGAATTTACAGGAGTCTTCAAAAAGAGATTTGGAAACCCCCCCTCTCTGTGCTGGCCAGGCCACGGGTAGGAGCTGGAAGGAGAAGGGAAGCAGAAGCACCATCTGGGCTTGGCAGGGATGCTCCTGAGATCCACGTTCTTGGCACATCCCAGCACTTCTGAGGCCTTCCAGGATAAAGTGGCAAGGGACCAAACACACCAACTCTGCTCCTCTTGGCCCACGGTGGGGAAAATGGTGGAAGAGGGCCAGAAAATGCTCTGGGAGCCCATGGAAGTCATCAGAGATCTTAAATCCTTCTTGGCAGCAGTGGTGGTGCTGGAGAGGGAGAGGGATGGCTGGGAGTCCCAGACACCCCGTGGTGGCAGGAAGATGTCTGGGTGGTACAAACCATTCTTAAACAAGGCTGAAAAGCAGCTCTGGGCAGTGGAAAGGCAGCTGGCAAATGGGTCTTCTTCTTGTGGTCCATCACATGTTGGGAAATAGCCCAGGGGACATCTTTGCATCCAAGGTTGGAAACAGCAGCCAAAGTAAAGCTCAAAAGTGAGAACTGGCCCTGGGTGCTCAATCCCAGCTGGAAAACCCACCCTGTCCACCTGTGTGCCACCTCTCAGACACCTGAGGGTATCTCAGGTGGTTCCTGGCACAACAATCAAGGTACCAAACCCTGCTGGACACCGTGGTGAGGGTACTCAAGACCAGCAAGACCCCATCCCATGGGAATGGTGACACCAAAATCAACCACCTTGTCCCCCAGATACAGAGGCTCCAAATTCGGCAGCATCCTGGGGTGTGTTTATAGCTCTTGCACCATGGAGCCAGCCTGCCAGGGAATTTATGTCCAAAGTTTGCTCATGGAAAAAAAAACAACCAAAAAAACAAACATATTGTGGTAGCTGATGCTCTCATTGACAAGCCAGATGTCAAACCGTGGCTGGGTAATGTTCCTGAAAGCCTCAGCTGCTATAAAAGGGAGGCAAAGGGATGGTTGTTCCTTTGTTAGCCATCAAAAGTTGATGGCATCTCACTGGGAAAGTGAAAGGCTGATGAATGCTCAGAATAAAACACAATTAAAAGTTCCCCAGGGGGGAGATTCGTGGGAGAGGGCTCTCTCCCCCACCTCTGGGCTCTCTCGTGTGCAGGGCCCCTGGACCTCTGGAAAGAGCTGATCAACCATGGAAAACTCCTTATTTATTATTCCTTAATTTCCTCACAGCTAAGTATTTCTTCCTCAGGTCTCACCTCAATCCACCCTCTTTCAGCTGGAAACCCTTCCCCCTCATCCCATCCCTCCAGGCCCTTGTCCCAAGTCCCTCCCCAGTTTTCCTGCAGCCCCTTCAGGCACTGGGAGATGCTCTGAGGTCTCCCTGGAGCCTTCTCCAGGCTGAACACCCCCAAATCTCTCAGCCTGGTCCCAGCCCTCCCAGCATCCACGTCAGAGCTGCTGTACCATATCTTGGTGGCCTCTGAATTTTGTAAGGAAAAGAATATTGTGAAGAACATAAAATTGAGCAGGTTTGGGTCATTTGCTTCCTGGGCTTTTTTTTTTTTTTTTTTCTGAGCAAGTGTTTTTCTATTTAATTTTGCTTTCATTTTCCAGCTCTTTTGATGAGGGTTTCATGGGAGGCTTCCCAGCTCCTTTGGCCATTGCCTTAACAAAGATGAGGATTTCTTTGTGAACCAAAACCCAAGAGGTCCTGGCACTCAGATGGGAAGTTATCAGGGATGGGGGAATCAGCCTGGCTGCTTTAGCACAGAATCTTTTGGTCTCTGCAAAATTAAAGGCTCAGAAAGCTCCTGCCCAAGGTTGCTGCCCAGGACCTGGTGTCCTGTTGGGCCAGGTCTGATGTCTGAGATGGATTGGACTGGATTATCCTGGAGGGATGATACAGGACAGATGGACATAAAGCACTGTGGAATCTTGCCCAAGACAACAGGCAGGAACATCTCCTGTGATTTACAGGTGAGGAGATGTGAATCACATCCACAGAGCAGCTCAGGTTGGATCCACACCAAGGACCAGGGGCTGCAGCTTCCAGCAGGGAGTCTTGCCCATTCCCCAGCTTTTTCTGCCCAGATCAATGTGCCAAAGCCCAGTGTCAGCTCTGCTGTGAAAAACATCACTCAAGAGCACCATCCAGAGCAATCACCCTCCTTGTTACCAGTCAGAAGTCCTGTCCACACCTCTTCAGATTGCTTCAGAACTTTGCTGCTCTCATTTAGCTGCCCTCACTGCTCCATCTGTCTTGCAAAGATCTTCTCCTGCCATCAGCCCTGCCTGACAGTTCTTTACCAGCTTCATTGTGTCTTTTAACACAAAGGGAACCTCCCGTGGCTCTTCCAAAAGGTTTTGTAGCAAAAAGAAAATGGAAATGCTCTGGGTACCAAGCCCAGGAGTGATTTATGGGGGTTGTTGCAATCGTCTGCAGAGATAAATCTCAGGCAGTGATGTGAGGCTCATCTCCTCAACACCTTTTAAGTAAGAAAGGAGGGGGAAAAATCCAAGTGAAAAAAAAATTGGAATAGAGATCAGCATAGAATGAAGGGGAGGTTCTTTGGGTAGCCCATCCTCTCCAGGAGCTCAAGATCTGGGTGAGAAAGATGTAGAGGTCATCGCCCTGTTTTGCAGATGAGGAAGGAGGAGAGACAGGAGAGACAAACACTGAAAGGTTTCTCAGGAATTTCACTGTCCTCAAAAAAAAGGGGATGTCAGGGTCTGGCCCAGGGCAGGGCTGGAGTCCCCATCATCCCTGGAGGGATTCCCAAGCCCTGGAGATGTGGTGCTGAGGTCCATGGGGCAGTGGTGGTTTTGGAAGGGCTGGGGGAATGGTTGGACTTGATGGTCTGAAAGGGCTTTTCCAACCAAAAAAATTCCCTGATTCTGTGGCTGCATCATCCCCCCAAAAATGGAATGAAGCTTCCAGCCTGAAGGACACTGTGCATGCAGAACACAACCCAGGAGATGGAGAGAGATCAATCTGTGGGGCTGGAGCCTCCTCAAACTTCATTTGCTCTCCTGCCCTGTGCTGTGTCACCCCCAGGACCCCCAGGAGGCACTGGCAGACCCCATCCCTATTGATGGCTACAAGCAGAGTCAGTCAAACCTCAAGAATTGGGTTCTGACACAACTGAGAGTGTCTTTTCCCTTGTTTTCTGGGATTATCTCCTGGGAGTGATCCCACTCTGAACTTCCCACCCTTCATCTCCTGCCAAGGCACAACCTGGTGCTGGTCAAAGCAAAGTGGGGAGCAGAGCTGGAGCACCAAGCAGCATTTATACTTTTTTTTTTTTCCCCTAAAACACTCTGCTGGTTTTGAAGACCTCAGAAGACACAAGCCCTGTGAACTTCCCCAAATTCTTTATCCATGAAAGCCCTAAACCAGGCAGAAGATCATTTTGGGTGTTTCATGGTGATGAAGAGCAGTTTATTCTCCAGCTGTTGCTTTTTATCACTCCCTTGTGGAGGGATTCAGATACCTTTCCAAGACAATAAATCTGGGAATGCTCTTAGTAACCTGCATGCTTGATTAGTGGTTACTGAGCTCAGGCAGGGAGGTGACACCTTGCTGCATCCTCACTGAGCATCTTGGGACCAAGAGCAGATGGGATTGATGCCAGCTCATCCAGACTGGCTCTGGAAGCAGCAGGATGCAAGGCCAGGTCTTCAGAGTTAGGAGGAGGTGAATTCCATCCCCCTGCCATGGGCAGGGACACCTCCCACCAGCCCTGGATGCTCCAAGCCCCATCCAACCTGAGCTTCAAAATTCCAGGGATGGGGCAGCCACAGCTTCTCTGGGCAACCAGGGGCTCAGCAGCCTCACACCAAAGAATTTCTTCCTAAGGTCTTCAATAATTTCAAAAAAAAAAACGTGGATCCTGGGTGCCAGCTGTGTCTCTGGGCAACCTGGGCCAGAGGCTCAGCACCCTCGGAGCGAAGAATTTCTCCCCAAGATCTCCTCTCCATCTCCCCTATGGGGAATCCCAGAGTCCCAGAATGGTTTGGGTTGGAAAATGATCCAATCCCAACCCCCTGCCATGAGCAGGGACACCTCCCCCAGCCCAGGGTGCTCCAAGCCCCATCCAACCTGGGCTTCAAAATTCCAGGGATGGGGCAGCCACAGCTTCTCTGGGCAACCTGGGCCAGGGGCTCAGCACCCTCAGAGCAAAGAATTTCTCCCCAAGATCTCCTCTCCATCTCCCCTGTGGGGAATCACTGAGTCCCAGAATGGTTTGGGTTGGAAAATGATCCAATTCCACCCCCTGCCATGGGCAGGGACACCTCCCACCAGCCCAGGGTGCTCCAAGCCCCATCCAACCTTCAGCACTGCCAGGGATGGGGCAGCCACAGCTTCTGGGGGCAACCAGGGGCTCAGCACCCTCACCCCAAAGAATTTCTCCCAAAGATCTCCTCTCCATCTCCCCTCTTGCAGCTGGAAACCCTTCCCCCTCATCCCACCCCTCCAGGCCCTTGTCCTAAGTCCCTTCCCAGCTTTCCTGGAGCCCCTTCAGGCACTGGGAGATGCTCTGAGGTCTCCCCCTTGCTCCCTTCTCTTCTCCAGAGCTGGTGGCAGAATGGTCCAAGCTGCAGTCAGGAATTTTTCCCCAAGCCATTCATCTTTTCCTTACAGCCTGATTTAAGCACTGGAGCTTTTATTGTCTTCAGTCCCTGGGGGTCAATAGAAGGAAGGGTCTGTTTGTTGGGCAATTTATTTGACTCCATTTTAATAACATTCAAATAGGCCGTGACACAAAACAAAATGCTCCATCCTTAAGGCTATCCAGAGCCTGATTTTGTCCCTTTTTCTTTTTTTATCCCTGATGGTAAAAGTGTAACTCTCCCAAGTCCTTCAAACTATTTGCTCTAATATATTACCAGCCACACCAGAGACAAGTGAAGCTCCATCTCTTAAATTCTGTGGGGATTACTCTTTGTTATTTTGGGGAGGAGTGAAAAATGGAGAAGCTGATTTTATTTATGGACTTTTCCTTCCCCTCAGGGAAAAAAACATGGTTTAGAGATTGTCTTGATGAGCTTGATATCCCACAGGTTGCTGGACAGCCTTAAACCTGGACTTGCTTTTGCTCGAGCTGCCCACCCTACTGCACATCTGGGTGGTATCTCTACAAATCAGGATGCCTGGGCCCTGTTTCCAACCTTCCCAGTGACACAACCCATGCTCCTGAGAAGGTCACAGACCCATAGAACGGTTTGGATTCAATGGAACCTTCAAGATCACCCAATTCCACCCCTCTGCCATGGGCAGGGACACCTCCCCCAGCCCAGGTTGCTCCAAGCCCCATCCAACCTTCAACACTGCCAGGTATGGGGCAGCCACAGCTTCTGGGGGCAACCTGGGGCTCAAGACCCCCAGATTAAAGAATTTCTTCCAAAGATCTCACCTCAATCTCTTCTTTTTCAGCCTGAAATTGTTCCCCCAGCACTCTAAAGGATCATGTGTCAGGGTCTGTCTGCATGTACCTGCATTGCAGAATCACTGAGGTGGGAAGGGGGCTTTGGAGTTCTCCAGTTCAACCTTCTAACCAAAGATGGGCATCCTTCTAACTTCATAGATTGCCCTTGGCCATGCCCAGCAGAATTTTGAGTATCTCCAAGGATGGAGAGTGCAGAACCTCTCTGATCCCCTTCTCCTTCCCTGTGCACCTCTCAGAAGAGCCTGGTCCCATCTGCCCTCGAACCCTTCTTTGGGGGTTTCAGACACACAGACACCTTAGACCTTTACTTTTTCTCTCCCAATTTGTCTTCTCTTCTTTTGAGAGGGTTTATTTCACACCAGCACCCCACCACTTAGGTGACCTCTTGGTCTGCATCAGCTGCAGGAACCTGGAGCATCCTCTCTCCTTCTGGCTCCTCCCTGCTGAAGATCCTTTGGCACTGCTCAAAACTTGCTCTGCAGCACAGTCAGGTTATGAGAAGCTGAAAATTGGTGTGTGCCTGAAAATTGGTGGCCTTCCAAGTAATGAAGTCCTATCCACCTGATTTATTGTCTGGATGTGCAGCAAGTAAAAAAAAAATAAGAAGAATAAAGGAGAAAGAAAAGGGAGATGTAGAAGAATGTGAATACCAGCAGGGAAAGCCATGAGGTGTTGAGGCAAAATGTGTCTGCTCAGCTCTTTTCTGGACATCTTTCTTTAGGATTGGAGTGAAAAAGGATAAAAATCACCATGATATCCTAATCCTGCTGTCCAGTGTGGGTGGGAGAAGATGTTCCAGAGGAGAGAACTCAGAAGCCAACAGCAAATTTTGGAAAGAATGGAGTGAGAAGCTCTGGAGTGAGGCTGTGGGGATGCTCAGTGACCAAGCTGAGGTTTGTGCCATGGCCAGAAATTCCTCCTCTGCCTTCTCCAGAGCTCTCCCTCCTCCTGTCCTCAGCAGGACCAGCCCAGGAATCCTCTGCTTCTCTCCCTGTTTGCATTTTCTCCTTCTCTGACTTGGCTTCTATTTTTAAAGGAAAAAAAAAAACCACCAAACCAACGAGTTTTGCTGGGTTTTTTGTTGGTTTTTTTTTTTTTTTTAACATGGCCTAACAAAGCTCCAGATAATGACAAACAAGTGAGCAAGAAATCTGGCACAAGCCAAGGAGATTTTAATCTGTCAGCCCGTGGGCGGGTGGAGCAGGATGGTGCTGGGTTTCTTCTCTTTAAGGTGGCTCTTCCCATCCCTGGAGATGCTTAAAATAAAGCAGCAGGGAAGACAGAATGATCCTCAGCACTGAAACACAGAGCTGCCTCCAGAAAATGCTGCTTTTTGTGGAGCCTCCAATCTGCCACGCTCCATCCCTGCTCCCCTGCAAGGTCTGAGCTGGGCTGAGGGGTTCAAAGGTGGAAATGTCAGCAGGAGGTCAGCTGGATTTGAAGCCAAAGAACAAGCTCTGGGGATTTTGGTGCTGGATACAAGCAGAGTGGTCAGGCAGAGCCAGAAAATACAGGGATAGCTGGATGGGGTTTGCAGCAGGTTGGTGGCAGAGCTTCTAATCCATGCTGGGGTCCAGCCAAGGTTTCATTTAACCATCATCCATGGTCCTTTGGACCATTTAACCCTCATCCATGATCCTTTGGATCATTTAACCCTCATCCATGATCCTTTGGATCATTTAACCATCATCATTTGGATCATTTAACCATCATCCATGATCCTTTGGATCATTTAACCATCCTCCATCATCCTTTGGATCATTATCATTTAGGCATCATCATCATCATTTGAATCATTTAACCCTCATCCATGATCCCTTGGATCATCTAATCCTCATCCAGGATCCTTTGGATCATTTAACCATCATCATTTGGATCATTTAACCCCCATCCATGATCCAAAGGATCATTTAACCCTCATCCAGGATCCTTTGGATCATTTAACCATCATCATTTGGACCATTTAACCCCCATCCATGATCCAAAGGATCATTTAACCCTCATCCATGATCCTTTGGATCATTTAACCCTCATCTATGATCCTTTGGATCATTTAACCATCATCATTTGGATCATTTAACCCTCATCCATGGTCCTTTGGATCATTTAACCATCATCCATCATCCTTTGGATCATTATCATTTAGGCATCATCATCATCATTTGAATCATTTAACCCTCATCCATGATCCCTTGGATCATCTAATCCTCATCCATGATCCCTTGGATCATCTAATCCTCATCCATGGTCCTTTGGATCATTTAACCATCATCATTTGGATCATTTAACCCTCATCCATGATCCAAAGGATCATTTAACCATCATCATTTGGACCATTTAACCCTCATCTATGATCCTTTGGATCATTTATCATCATCCATGATCCCTTGGATCATCTAATCCTCATCCAAGATCCTTTGGATCATTTAAACATCATCATTTGGATCATTTAACCCTCATCCATGGTCCTTTGGATCATTTAACCATCCTCCATCATCCTTTGGATCATTATCATTTAGGCATCATCATCATCATTTGAATCATTTAACCCTCATCCATGATCCCTTGGATCATCTAACCCTCATCCATGATCCTTTGGATCATTTAACCATCATCATTTGGATCATTTAACCCCCATCCATGATCCAAAGGATCATTTAACCCTCATCCAGGATCCTTTGGATCATTTAACCATCATCATTTGGATCATTTAACCCCCCATCCATGATCCAAAGGATCATTTAACCATCATCCATGGTCCTTTGGATCATCTAACCCTCATCCATGGTCCTTTGGATCATTTAACCATCATCATTTGGATCATCTAACCCTCATCCATGATCCTTTGGATCATTTATCATCATCCATGATCCTTTGGACCATTTAACCCTCATCCAAGATCCTTTGGATCATTTAACCATCATCATCCTCATTTCAGATCATCCAGCTCCCTTCAGTGGCTCCAAACAGCAATGACCACGGGATGGCAGCAAAATCCATCTCTGGGGAGGTCTCCCAACTTTTCCCAGTCCTTTTCCAGCCAGGTGAGTGCAGAACCCAAGGCCTGGCTGCAGAGGGCCAGGGCTGAGTGGAGCTGAAATGGCTTTTTGATACCTGGGACTCTGCTCTCAGCTCCATTCCTCAGGCTTAGTTTTACTTTGCTGCAGAAAAATAAAAACCCCAACCAAACAACCCAACAAACAAACCCAAATACACCTGCAAAACCACACCAGGATATTCCCATTTCCTTTTTTTTTTTTTTTTTTTTGGCTGAATCCCCCAGGATGTTTCCTGGGGATAGAAAAGAAGATGGAGAGGAGGGATGGAAACTCAACACAGTTACAAAAAGCTTCATTTTTTGCAAACCCAAATATATCTCTAAACTGGGAAGGGAGTGGGATAAAGGGGTAAGATTTTGGGATGCTGAGGCTGCAGCTTCCATGTGTTGCCTCCTTCCAAGCCCTAACCTGGGTCTGGCTGGGAGGAGGGGACCATGCCAAGCATGGAGCAGGGAGAACAGGCTGTTCTGCTGAGGGATGAGGAAATCTCTGGCTAATGAGTTGGCCCCAGTCCCAGAAGGGCTGCCAGGACAAAATGGGGTCTCTCCTCCACTTATTCATTTCAATTGCCTGCTTCCAACCTCTCCATCTGTGTCATTTCTGGGAGGAAATAAAAAAATAAAAAAAAAAAAAAAAAAAAAGGCCAAACTCGGGAGGAATTTGGGATGAACCCTATTAAACCCAAAGTAAACCAGGGATATTTTTTTTTTTTTTTTTAGGGTGTTCTACACCAACACCTACACTTCAGGGGGGTGGTGGAATTGCTGTCCCTGGGGTATTCAAAACTCCAGGGAAATGTGGTGCTTCAGGAGATGATGCAGTGGTTAAGGAGGTGTGGGACTGATGGTTGGACACAAGGATCCTAAAGGTCTTTTCCAACCATGATAATTCTCCTTCCCCTGGCTTCTCACATTCCTAGAGCAGATAAAAAAGTTGTAGGAGGGAGAAAAAGCAAACTGCCTTTTTTTTTTTTTTTTTTATCAACAGATCTCTGTTTCCCTATCTCCATCCCTTATATCCACCCCAGAAGAAGAGCAAAGCTCCCTCCTCCTCCCACCCACAGCAACTGTTTAGCACCTCAGATCCATCCATCTGAGAGCACTGATGGAGAGGACACTTTGATATATCCCCAGAAAGGGATGATTTCCATGTAATCACCTTGAGCAGAAGATTCAATCTGAAAGCCACCCCACTGAGAGATGAGGAATCCTAGAATCCTAGAATGGGCTGGGTTGGAAGGGAGCTCAGAGCTCATCAAGTCCAACCCTTGCTCCACTCCCACTGCAGTTCCCAGCCCATGGCACTGAGTGCCACATCCAGGCTCTTTGGAAATATCTCCAGGGATGGAGAATCCACCCCTTCCCTGGGCAGCCCATTCCAAGGTCTGATCACCCTCTCCAGAAAGAAATTCTTTCTAATGTCCAACCTAAACCTCCCCTGGCACAACTTGAGACCTCTTGTGCCCTCTTGTCTTGCTGAGAGTTGCCTGGGAAAAGAGCCCAACCCCCCCTGGCTCCAACCTCCTTTCAGGGAGTTGGAGAGAGTGATGAGGTCTCCCCTGAGCCTCCTCTTCTCCAGCCTCAACACCCCCAGCTCCCTCAGCCCTTCCTCACAGGACTTGTGCTGGATCCCTTCCCAGCCTCCTTGCTCTTCTCTGGACCTGCTCCAGCACCTCAATCTCCTTCCTGAGCTGAGGGGCCCAGAACTGGACACAGGACTCAAGCTGTGGCCTCCCCAGGGCTGAGCACAGGGGCAGAATCCCTTCCCTGGACCTGCTGGCCACGCTCTTCCTGAGCCAGCCCAGGATGCCATTGGCCTTCTTGGCCACCTGGGCACACTGCTGCCTCCTCTTCAGCTTCCTGGCAATCCAGACTCCCAGCTCCCTTTCTGTCTGGCTGCTGGAGGCTCCAAGGTGACCTTATAGTGACTTCCCAGTCCCTGGAGGGACCTCCAAGAAAGCTGGGGTTGGGGTTTTTATACAGGTGTGTAGTGAGAGGACAGGGGGAAATGGTTTAAAACTGGAAGAGGGGAGATTTAGGTCAGACATTAGGAAGAAAATCTTTAATTTGAGGGTGCTGAGCCCCTGGTTGCCCAGAGAAGCTGTGGCTGCCCCATCCCTGGCAGTGTTGAAGGTTGGATGGGGCTTGGAGGACCCTGGGCTGGTGGGAGGTGTCCCTGCCCATGGCAGGGGGTTGGGATCTTCAGGTCCCTTCCAACCCAACCCATTCTGTGATTAGGATTCCATGCTGGAATTCCATGCAGCTTTAGGGGTCAGAATGCATACAAATCACCCCCCAGCCCCTCTGGTGGGAAGAGATCTCTCCGGGCTGGAGGGTTTGGAGTGAAGAGCTTAACAAGTGCAAAGAATTAAGCCTGCAATCACTTGGTCTGATTTAAATCAGGTGTTGCTGAGGTTTTTTTTCCCCTCTTGCTTTGATTAAAATAAGATGATTTTCCCTCACCTGTGTTTCTGATGCAGGCAGAAGTTCCATCAACTTCAGCTGATGGTTTTTTGTTTTTTAAAACTTCTTAAAGCTAAAACTTCATCAAATCACTTCAGCTGGTGGCCAGGAATTTCCTTTAGCACCCTGCTGCTCTTGGAGTATTAATTATGGGATCTCCCTGCTTTATACACCAGTCACCTCTGGTATCCAATGGACCTTCTGTGTGCCTTTCCTCTGCCTCATTAAAGGAGGCTGACCTTGGTTATTCATTACAGAATTAAAATGAATATTCATTACAGAAGAGTGATGGGATTTGGCATACATTGTCCCCAGGAGGATTTAGGTCAGACAGCAGAGAAGCCTTACTGGGATGAACTGGGAGGGTTTTAGGGTGGGAGAGGGGATGTGTCCCATCTCTGGTGGCTTTTGAGCAGAGAACCCAAACCTCAGGGGTGCAGCAGGGGGAGGTGATGCTGATTTGGGGCAAATAGTGTGTGTGTGGGGGGAGAACTCCAGACAGCCCTTGTGCTTCTGCAGACTTTCTATGGAAGGGGGAGCATTGGAAAACTGCCAGGACCTTCTACAGGTAGCCAGCCATCCAAGAAGAAGAAGAGCACAATGCTTCATAGCAGAATTTTCAGGCTCTGGACTAATCAAAGAGTGATTAAATCAAAGAGAAGACAACGTAACCTGGGCAGCTGTCACTGCCATCGATTTGTTCTCCCAGCCCTGCATTAATGGTGCAAAAAAAAGACACTGTCTGTCCCCAGCACCACTGCCCTGCTGTATTAATTCATCTCCAGAGCCTCCACTGAGTTCAGCTCCTCGCTGTGTTCCCATCTTAGAGCTGGAATAGTGCCCAGGATGGGAAGCCTGAGGAGCAGGCTCTGCTCTCAGCCCTGGACAAAACTATGGGAGCCCTTGTGTGATCCCTTTTCTGCCTTCCAGAGGTATTCACAACCTCCTTCTGATTTCCTTTAAATCCCTGAATCCCAGAATCCCAGACTGGCTTGGATTGGAAGGAACCTTCAAGCTCATCCAGTCCCATTCCCCTGCATGGGTAAGGACACCTCCAGCCAGCCTGGGTTGCTCCAAGCCCCATCCAACCACCCTCCCAAGGAAATTATTCCCTTCTGTATGTAATACAGCACAGAAAATAAAGGAAAATTATCATTCCAAACCCTTCTCTGCCTTTCCCTCCTATCCCTGGGAGCAGGGGCCTGGAAATAAAAAAATGGAGCTACTGGGACTCAACATCCAGGGAGGATGCTGAGGGCCTGGGGCATTTTAGCTCATGCTCAAACAAGGCTTGGGCCATGCAGAATTCTTGCTCAGGAGCTGCCTAGACACTGCAGGGTCTTTTTTTCTTTCTAATTTGGATGTAACTGGCAGATGAAATCCAGTGAATGTCACTTATGATGTTCCTGGTTTGGCATCCCTCTCCAGAGGATCCAGTGGAGCTGCTTCTCCTTCAGGCTCCACCACTCAGAGCAAGGATCATTTATTTCTGAGGATCTTGACCTCTGCTGGAGACAGATCCCTGCAGAGAGAGATCCCTGTAAAAATGCTTTTCTGACTGCTTTTGAGGGACAAAAGGTCGTTTCCTGTCTTTTTTAAATTTTTTTCTCCAGGCTTTCATGATTCACTGCACAGGTAAAATTCACAGAGGCAGCAGAAGACTCTTGGAAACCCCCAGCAAAAGCCATGGACCAGTCCTGACCTCTTCCCACCTACCCAGGGGTTTGGAGTTACCTTCCCCTGGCTGCCCCTGCAGCAAAATTCATCATCATTTTTGCAATTTAAACCTGCATCACCTGGGCTTGTTCAAACTCTCTGAAGAAGTCTGAAAGGAAGATGAACTCAGGCAGACAAACAGCTCATGTTTACACAGTGCCACAGGAGGGTTTGGGTTGGAAGGGACCTAGAAATCACCCAGTCCCACCCCCCTGCCATGGCCAGGGACACCTCCAACCAACCCAGGATGCTCCAAGCCCCATCCAACCTTCAACTCTGCCAGGGATGGGGCAGCCACAGCTTCTGGGGGCAACCTGGGGCTCAGCACCCTCACCCCAAAGAATTTCTTCCTAAGACCTCATCCCATGTGTAACCTTTCAGTTACAGCTGTATTTTCTGATGCTCTTGTTCCACAGCTACACCTTTTGGTGATCAAAAGATAATTAAAGGTAATTAAAGGTTATTAAAGCCAGGCTTGGTTGCTGGCTCATCCCACCACATGCTCCTGAGTACAGAGGGAAGGCACAAGCAAAGTCTTCCTGAGAAGGGCAGGAAGGAGCCTTTAGAGGAGGGAAGACTTTGCCCCAAGAGACAGCATCTGAGAGAAGCACAATTTAGCCTCCAGCTAAGACCAAGTACAGCCAGAAAGAGAAACACAGCCTGGGACTCACCCTGCTCAGCTGAAACTGAGATGATAAACGGTGAGCAACATTCCCCTTCCCTGGAGTTTGCAACCCAGACACACTTGATTTAAGTAATCTGGCTGGAAACATGGATTTTTTTGTTATTATTTGTTTGCTCACCTCAAGCAAAAAAGCATTTTGGTGTCTCTGGTTTTCTTTTCCCTTTGTCTCTGGTTTTTTTTCCCCTTTGTCTCTGGTTTTCTTTTTCCTTTGTGCTGGTGGATATGTGGGAAGAGAAGAGTTAAATTGGGCTGAAAAACCTGATTATCTGAGGTTTGGGTTGCTACTCAGGTGCTGTCAGCTGAATCCCAGACTTTGCAGGACATTTATTTCAGCCTGGAGAAGGAGATAGCCTGTGTAATTAAATGGGTTTTAATGGAAAGAAGGGAAAGGGACAGGTGAAATGAAATGGGGCTGCAGTGACAGACTTCTTAACTAATGACTTCTAAACTGGTTAAAATTTACATTTTGAAATGATACAGGAAGTTCATTAGGGCTCTAGAAAAACAGACCAGAAAGGCAAGAGCTCTGCATGCTCCTGCTGCCCAGACTGCTGTTCAGATAATGGTTGTCCTGCCCAGGACTCACTTGGTGTAGAAAGCCAATATTTTTATCTCTGGTTTGCAGCTCTAAAATGCCAGGCACAGAAAAGGAACTTGCCTGGTGCTGGGACTGAGCTCTGTGGCTGCTTTCCAACCAAAACCACAGCTCTGGAAGAACAGGTCCTTTTCTGGGAATGCATCCATTCCCAAGAAACCTTGGTCAGGAGCCACCTGGTATCATTTGTAGCCACAACAGCTGAAGCAAACAAAGGGGGTGAGCTGGTGGAAAGCTTTCCACACACACAGAGGCAGCCACAGGGTCTAAACCAGGAGCAGCTTGGAATTAGGGACATCTAAATCCCTCCTGCACAGCTTCACCCTTCACCAAGGAGCCTCTGAAAGGGTTTTGGGGGTTGCTTCAGTGCACACCAGGAAACTGGTGAGGATTGCTCCTCACCCACGTTGCTCCTGAAGCAGCAGAGGAAGTCAAATCTCCACCTCTGTCACCATCATGTGGCAGGGAAGGACCTGAATTTCAGTCTGGGGGATTTCACTTCCAATCCTTTTTTCCTTAAATCCCCCATTAGCACAGCAGGCTCCATTTCCAGGGATGTTTGAAGAGCTGCTCAAGGAAATCCTCCTCAGCCTCGGCAGATTTCTTGTAGGTTTAGATTTATTTTTTACTGGCATTATTTGTTTCAAAGCTCCCCCCCCACAATCTTTTAAGGAGAAAAAGCCTTTATCCCACCACTCCTTGCATCACTCTGTCAGAAATAGCCCCAGATGGGGCTGAACAAGATCAGACCCTCAAATCACCAGAGCAGAAGTGAAGTGCCATGAAACACAACAGAGTGGGACAAACCTCTCCGTGGCTTCAACCCTAAAGCACCTTCTGAGGAAAGGCAGGAAGGGATAGGAAGTGAGAACTGAGTTTTCTGGGACCTGATTTGCAAAAAGCAAAGGAAAATCAGGGTGAGATGAGACCCCAGCTAGTGGGGTCTTTCTCCCACAGCTTCCAACAAACAGGACCACGAAGCTTCACGTCCATCCAGCACAGAGAGAGAAACCCAGGGCTGCAGTTCTGCTCTGTAAAACTGACCCCTTTTGCTTAAAACTCCAAACCAGAGAGCAATACAAGAAGGACCTGATTTGCCTGAGTCTTGTTTTCAGCTTCTTTTCGTGCACGTCTTAATTTTAGTTTTCTTTGCAAGAGCTCAGCCCCCATTTTGATTTCCTTCCTTTTAAATTTCTCTCTTTTTAAATTTAAAAACTATCTCAAGCAACAACAAGCCCTGGCATTTCCCTCCCAACAAGCAATCCAAGCAGACCCAGAGAGGTCTCCCAAGCTCCTTCAGAGGCTTTAGGAAACTCAGAGAAACGGAGTTTCTGGGACCTGATTTGCAAAAAGCAAAGGAAAATCAGGGTGAGAGAACCACTTTCTCCTACAGCTTCCAACAACCAGTGCAGGACCACAAAGCTTCACTTCCACTGAGCAGACACTGGGGAGCAAGCAGGGAGAGAGAAACCCAGGGCTACAGTTCTGCTCTGCAAAACTGACCCCAAACCAGAAAGCAATAGGAGAACCTGATTTGCCTGAGTCTTGTTTTCAGCTTCTTTTCGTGCACGTCTTAATTTTAGTTTTCTTTGCAAGAGCTCAGCCCCCATTTTGATTTCCTTCCATTTAAATTTCTCTCTTTTTAAATTTAAAAACTATCTCAAGCAACAACAAGCCCTGGCATTTCCCTCCCAACAAGCAATCCAAGCAGACCCAGAGAGGTCTCCCGAGCTCCTTCAGAGGCTTTAGGGAGGTGCACCCAGATCTTGGGTGCAGTTCACCCCAGGGATAGGGTTCTTCTGCACCTCCAAAAATCCACCTGCAGCTCTCCAGCTCTGGCACGTGGATCCAGACACCCCCCAGAGTCTGATCTTCCAATCCCCCCAGGGCTTCCTGGAAGGTGGTGAGGACCTTTCCTGCCCACTGGCACAAAGGAATGGCTACAGAAATGCTTCAGTTCCTCAGCATGTTTATAAATGAGTGTTTGGAAGAACACCAGAGGTCCAGACCTGAGTGGGAGGGAGCAGGCAAGGCAGTGCTTGAGTTATTCCTCCCTGTAAATATATTCTGTTCCATCCAGGCTGTAAATCCAGGCACTGGGAATTAACCACCCATGGGAGAAAAGTGTTGGAAAGCTCCCCAGCACCCATTTAGGCCTTGATTTGCATTTTCCTAGATGATTCCCAGGCATGCTTCAACAACCCAGGAACAATTCCCATCAATTTGCATCCAGCCACCTTCTCCTGGAAGGACAGAGTTTCCAGGCATGGAAGAGAACATTTCATGCCAGCTGGCCACGGGGCCCAGGATTCATTTAGTTCCTGGATGCACTTAGTTTATTAGCAGAGATGAAGCTGAACTGCCTCTCCTTAAGGAGCCTCAGAACCAGAGATCAATACCTGATGTCACCTTGCACTTAGGGAATCAAATCCTCTGGGATTGCCCTGCCAGCTGGATTCCTCCTCCTTGCTGCTGAGGATCACTCCCACCGCCATTTCTCATCTCTGGGGCTGTTGGATCTTCTGTCAAAATAAAGCTTTAATTCCAAATTTTCCCTCCAAAATTCCTTCCTGCACCAGGAGCGGGTGCTGCCCCTCCAGGTTTGGAAGTTCTGGATTGCTCTGATCCCACTGTAGTGTGGGATATTTTGGAAGATGGAGAGGGATGAGTTCTGCTCCAGGAGGTGATTCTTCACCTCAGCAAACACCACCCACTGCTCCTCACAGCCCCCACCTTTATTTTCTCAGTGCCTCTAGAGGAAGCCAACCTCAAAACAACCCCAGGGTTCTTCAGGGATTTTTTTCCAGGTAGAAAGTGAAGCTGAATATGAAAAAAAAAAAAAAAAAGCTGAAGAGGAGGCAGCAGTGTGCCCAGGTGGCCAAGAAGGCCAATGGCATCCTGGGCTGGCTCAGGAACAGCGTGGCCAGCAGGTCCAGGGAAGGGATTCTGCCCCTGTGCTCAGCCCTGGGGAGGCCACAGCTTGAGTCCTGTGTCCAGTTCTGGGCCCCTCAGCTCAGGAAGGAGATTGAGGTGCTGGAGCAGGTCCAGAGAAGAGCAAGGAGGCTGGGAAGGGATCCAGCACAAGTCCTGTGAGGAAGGGCTGAGGGAGCTGGGGGTGTTGAGGCTGGAGAAGAGGAGGCTCAGGGGAGACCTCATCACTCTCTCCAACTCCCTGAAAGGAGGTTGGAGCCAGGGGGGGTTGGGCTCTTTTCCCAGGCAACTCTCAGCAAGACAAGAGGGCACAAGAGGTCTCAAGTTGTGCCAGGGGAGGTTTAGGTTGGACATTAGAAAGAATTTCTTTCTGGAGAGGGTGATCAGGCATTGGAATGGGCTGCCCAGGGAAGGGGTGGATTCTCCATCCCTGGAGATATTTCAAAAGAGCCTGGATGTGGCACTCAGTGCCATGGGCTGGGAACCACGGGGGGAGTGGAGCAAGGGTTGGACTTGATGAGCTCTGAGGTCCCTTCCAACCCAGCCCATTCTAGGATTCTAAAAACAGAACGGGGAATCTCAGAAAGACAGCTCAGGGGACATCAAATGATTTGGAAGAAGCCCCCGGAGTGGGAACCCAAGGGAAGGGACCCGTTCAGCTGTGGCTGCAGCTCTGGCTCTCCGTGGCAAAATGGTGACACCTACAGGAATCCTGGGATTTTTCAGGTTGGGAAAAACCTTCGGGATCAGAGACCCCAATCATCATCCCTGCTCTCCAGAGTTCTCCCCTAAACCACATCTCAACGACTCCACCACCTCCCCGGGCAACCTGTTCCCAAGTGTCTGGCCACTCTTTTTGTGAAAAATTTGTTCCTAATGTCTGTGCTGAACCCACCCTGCTGCAGCCTGGATCCATTCCCTCTTCCCCTGTCACTAATTACCTGGGAGATCACCTTCAACCTCTCTCCAATGTCCCTTTGGGTACAGAGAGCCACAGGGTCTCCCCTCAGCCTCCTCTTCCTCAAACAGAACAGCCCCGCAATCATTCTTCGTTTCTATTTAATGTATTTAATTTATTTAATTATTAATTTATTTAATTTAATTTATTTTTACTTGATTTATTCTCCAGGCCTTTCAGCAGCTTCATGCCCCTCCTCCATTGCTCCTCCCTCCATGTTTGACTTATATTGAAATTCCCCAAACTGGGCACAATCCTCAAAACGTGGCTGAGTACAGGGGGAAAACAAAACAACAAAAAAAAAAAAGGCAAAAGATGGGGAAACCCCCACCTGCAGCCCCAAGAGGAGTGATGACATCACATCAGTGACTTGACCTCTTTACTCAAGGGACCCTGAAAACAAATAAAACATCACTGGCACAAAAAAGTGCATGGTCGTTAGCATGGGCTGCAGCCCAAGCAAAGCATAAATCAATTAAACAAAATAAAATGACAGTAATTAAGCTTCTTTCCAAATGCATCTTTGGAGTTTTGCATGTGCAGCACCAGGACAAAGCTGCTTGTGCAGCCAGAGGAAGATTCAGACACAGGAGCACAAAATCTTTCTCAGGATGTTTAATCAGTTTTTCAATCAAAATTCATTTTGCATTTTTTACCAGATTAAGGCACTTTATTACCCGAGACAGCCAGCTTGGGGCCACTCATCATACAACAGTTTGAGCTGGAAGAGACTTTAAAGAACATTAAATTCCACCCCCTGCCATGGTCAGGGACACCTCCCACAAACCCAGGGTGCTCCAAGCCCCATCCAACCTTCAACACTGCCAGGGATGGGGCAGCCACAGCTTCTGGGGGCAACCAGGGACTCAGCACCCTCACAACAAACAATTTCTTCCTAAAATCTCACCTAAATCTCCCCTCTTGCAGCTTAAACCCCTTCCCCCTCATCCCATCCCTCCAGCCCCTTGTCCCAGGTCCCTCCCCAGCTTTCCTGCAGCCCCTTCAGGCACTGGAAGGGGCTCTAAGGTCTCCTTGGAGCCTTTTTTTCTCCATCCCAAGGCATTCTGCCAAGGGAAACCTTGCTTAGCTCCGGGATAACATTTCCCCAGCCTCCTGACGAGCTGCCCCGCCTGGGAGCTTCACCTTGGCCCCACTCCATCCCACCCAGGTGGGCAGAAAGCACGAACCCTTTATCAGCCTCATTTAAAACCTCATTCCCAGGGCCTCCCATGAGCCTCCCACACACCGCCCCAAGTGCCCTGAGGGGCGCGGAGGCCTCACCCGGGCACAGCCGCTCAACCCCACCCTGCAGCTAAGGGAAACGCCTCAAGGGACACCCCGGGGGCGCCCCCGAGGCTCACCCTCCTTTCACACCCCATTTAGAGAGGATTTTACCTCATAATTTTTCCTATTTTTCCCCGGGCCCCACCGCCCGCCCTCCCCGAACCCGCCGTTCCCTCACGGCCTCTCCTCAGGCCCCCTCAGCGCCCCGGGGCTGCCCTGCTCCGCGCCGCTCCGGCCCTTTCATTGCCGCCTTAGCGCCTCCTCTTTACAGGCAGCGCCGGGGCAGCCCGGGTTTGCGCTGCGGGGTCCTTAAGGCGGGGCGGTTCGGTCCCGGTCCCGGTGCCGCGGGAAGGCCCGGGGGGTGGCGATGGACGCGGTGCTGTTGGCAGCCGCCGCTCTGCTCCTCGCTGTCCTCCTCTTCTTCGCTACCCGGCTCCGCAGCCAAGCCAGGGAAGGTGGGTCTGGGCCCGGAGAAGCGTTCGCTTGGTTCCGCCTCGTCCCGGTGGGGTCGTTGCCATGGTACCGGGAGGCGGGTTTGGGGGGGGGGGGGGGGGGGGGGGTGGAGGTTCGGTTCGCCTCAGGGGGAATTCCCTGGGTTGGGTGCTCCGCGGATCTCTGGTGTCTTGGCCCTTCCTTACGGTTCTCCCCCCCCCCCACCCCCCCCGGGTCACCCCGGTGCTGCTGAACGGAACCTGGGCCCGGTTCCGGCCCGAAACGGTGTGGAAAATCTGAGTGGGTTCCCCCGTGTCGGGGAGGTGTCCCCAAGGCTCCTCCTGCACCCTTGGCAGGGCCTGGGGAACGTTCTGAAAGGTGGGGACGGTCCCTTCCCCTTCCTTTCCCCCCCCCGCCCCCCCCCCCCCCCCCCCCGGCTCCCTTCCTGAGCTCCTTTTTACTCAAATTCCTCATTTTCCGCTCTTTTTTCCTCTCTCCCGACCCTGGGAAGGGCTGTGGTGTGGGTCAGTCCCTCTCTGGAAGGAAGGGATGAAGCAGCACTGCAGCTTTCCCTCCCACAGCCAACTTTTTGTTGCAGCTGGAGTCACCCAGAACCCTCTGGATTGGGAAAATCCTTTGGGATCAGTGAACCCCAAACCCTCTGCTTCCTCTCAGAGGGATTCAGGTTCTGGGAACAACAGGTTCTGTGGAACAACAACCCCGTGTCCAGGCTGGGAGAGAGGAGGTTGTGGAGCTGCGTGGTCTCAAATTTAGATTTTAAGCTGACACCACCAGTTTTGGGGTATTTCGAGGGTTTTTTGTTTGTTTTCAGGGCAAAGGTAGCTTTGGTTATTTTTTTTAAGGCAGAAAAAGCTCCTCTAGTATAAACAGAGCCATGGCAGTGCAAGAGTAAGGTGGGGACTTGGTGTTAAAAGCAGTTTTTTGGTGGCAATCATTGCATTTTCCAGCTTATTTCTCTTACACCTTTTCTTGTACAGACCTGGTCGAAATCTTCCTTTCTCAGTAGCTTGCAAACTGGTGAAATTTCATCAGATTCCCAGGGACTTGCAGCTGAGCTGTTGGTGAAAGTCAGTGGTGCATATCCTAGGGAAGTGAGGCTGCTGGAAATACATCATTTCCTGACCTTGACTTGTATCATGACTTGAGTAAACCAGGGACTGTGGAGGGTCCCCTTTCCCCCTTTTTTTTTCCCCCCTTTCCCCCTTTTTTTTTCCCCCCTTTCCCCCTTTTTTTTTCCCCCCTTTCCCCCTTTTTTTTCCCCCCTTTCCCCCTTTTTTTTCCCCCCTTTCCCCCTTTTTTTTCCCCCCTTTCCCCCTTTTTTTTTCCCCCCTTTCCCCCTTTTTTTTTCCCCCCCTTTCCCCCTTTTTTTTTCCCCCCCTTTCCCCCTTTTTTTTTCCCCCCCTTTCCCCCTTTTTTTTCCCCCCCTTTCCCCCTTTTTTTTCCCCCCCTTTCCCCCTTTTTTTTCCCCCCCTTTCCCCCTTTTTTTTCCCCCCCTTTCCCCCTTTTTTTTCCCCCCCTTTCCCCCTTTTTTTTCCCCCCCTTTCCCCCTTTTTTTTCCCCCCCTTTCCCCCTTTTTTTTCCCCCCCTTTCCCCCTTTTTTTTTTCCCCCCTTTCCCCCTTTTTTTTTTCCCCCCTTTCCCCCTTTTTTTTTTCCCCCCTTTCCCCCTGACTCCCCCAGCTGATAGCTCCAGGAGCAGGGAGGTCTCAAAATAAAAAAACCCAAAGGAGTTTTCTCCAGAAAACACCTGGAATGAGCCCACCAGTCAGTTCCATGCTGCTCCTGATATTCCTCATTTTTCAGATCTTAATGAGGAACTGCAGGAAATTTGTCAGGCAGTAGTTGCTCTTCAGGTTGGGTTTCAGGTATAGGAGTTTACATATTCTGTGCTGAAATATGCATGCTGGAGGGTTTGAATTCAAATGAATCTACTTTAAAAAGAACAAAATAAAAAAATCAGAATGCTTTAGAAAAGGAAAATAAGGAATTCTGGGTCCTTGCCTTTTGGGAGCTCAGAAATTATGAGGTTGCTTGTCCTGTCAGATAAAGGGGATTTTTTTTTTTTTTCCTGGCAGAAGAGAAAAAAGGATTATCAGTTTAGATTAAATAAGGACATTTTTGAGCACTGAAGCAAGGGTCATTGTTTTGTGCTGTGGTGATTTCTTTGGGGTTTTGTTTTGGGTTTTTTTTTTTTTTTTTGAAGGATGTGGGCTCAGTCAGCTCACATAACAGCAGCAGCACGTAGCCAGGGCTCGTCCTTTACCATGCTCCTTACACTGTTGCACAAGAGACTGCTGTCAGGATAAAATTTCCACTGCACAGAGCACAAGTAAGAAGCTTCCAGTGCAGGGATCCTGCTTCAACTTTATGCATTTATCTCCTGCCACACAGGGAAAAAAAAAAATAAAATACAAGAGATGGGGAAGCATCCACTCCTTCGGAAGCCACCACTGGGGCTGCACTTTGTAAAAACTGCCTGGCAGAATAACTGCAAATCATTCATCAATTCTATGTCTTTTTATTAATTTTTTTTTTTAAATTTTGCAGCTGATGAGGAGCACCAGCAACATGTGGCAGCAGCAGCAGCAGGGGCCAGGCCAAGGCCCCAGCTGGAAGAGAGGGGAGAGGGGATGCCCCGACGCCGGAGGAACATGGGGAGCAGGATGATGGCCCAGAGGAGAGCTCAGCAAGCAGAGGACTGGCTGGAAGGTAAAAGCTGGTTCAGTTTATCTTGCAAACACACTGACAACAGACCTTAGCAGCAGGTCAAGCTTGCTGAGGGGGTGCAGTTGGCTTCAGTGTTGCTGACTGAATCATTTACAGCTTGGCTGGGGTCTGGCTCTCTGGCCTGCTTCTTTCCAGACTTCATTACTTATCTCTTACCTTGAACTGAAGTGCCTCTTTCTGTAGTGAACTGGGGCAGCTCGTTGAGCCAACAGTGCATCACAACCTGTTCTCCACTTAGAAACTGCCTTTTTTTATTTCCTGCTCAGCCATGTATGGTAAATTTGGGTAAGCAGAGCCTGCACCTTGGAATAGAATAATGAGCTTTGTAAAACACTGGTTTCATGCAAACTGATGGATATCAGTAATTCCCCAGTGTAATCTCTGCAAAATTTGGGAGTTTTCTTTCTGGGAAGCCAGCCAGGGGGTGGTGAGCATCAAGCTGGAGACAACCACAGACATTTTCTCTTACTGCCTGCAGGGTGTTGCCAGTGAGTCCTCTGCTCCTGTGCTGGATCTCCAGCTAATAGCTCAACTTCTGAGCTGTGCTTGGAGACAAGAATATCATAAAATCCCAGACTGGTTTGGGCTGGAAAGGACCTTAAAGCTCATCCAGTTCCATCCTCTTGTGTGGGCAGGGACACCTCCCACCAGCCCAGGGTGCTCCAAGCCCCATCCAACCTTCAGCACTGCCAGGGATGGGGCAGCCACAGCTTCTGGGGGCAACCTGGGGCTCAGCAGCTTCAGAGGAAAGAATTTTTTCCTAATGTCTAACCTAAATCTCCCCTCTTCAAATTTGAAACCATTGCCCCTTGTCTTCTCACTCCACATGGTGATAAATAACAGCTTTCTGCACCCTGCAAGCCTCTCTCCCTTTTCTGGTGAAACTTCACCCATTATCATCCTTATTACTAATGAGATTATAATCACCATGATTCACCTAACTGTGTTCTTTCTACTTTCAGCTTGTGGGGTGAAGTGTTCAGGGTTTCTGCTGAAGTATTGATAAAAGTGGGCTGTGCTTCACTTGAGTTTCTTTTTGGTCTGCAGTGGGGTGAGAAACTGAGCACACATCTGTGCTGAGACCTTGATTTTTGGGGCTGGTTGAACTTTCTTCAGCTTTTTCTTGTCTTGCAGTTTGGGGGAGAGTGTTTGGCACTCAGGCTGGCAGGTGAACGTGCTGCTCCACCTAATTATCTTCCCTGACAGCTCTGAACTTTTCAACTTGGCTCCTTTCTTTTCATCTGATAACATCCTGGAAAGCAAAGGCAGTCAGAAAATCTCACGCCTTCAGCTCCAGACTTCAAAAGTTCAAACCCCACCAGTGAAGCTGTCAAAGCAAAGGACTTCTCTCACTTTGTCCTTTAGCAACAGAAGAATTTGTGTCATTGGGCTGGAGAAATAACTCTTCTGCAGTTTTCTGCACATCAGGTCCAAGCACTGCAGGTCCTGCATGCAGTTTGCTTTGCAGTGACATCTCTGCTTCCTTTGGGGCTTTTTCTTTTCTTTTTCAAGTTTTTTTCCTTTTAGGGAGGAATGTGGTCCTTGGCTGGAAGCCCACCCTGTGGGCACGTGGCACAGGCTGGAATCACCTCTTGGATTTGTCCCTTTTGAGCTGGGGCTGTGTGTGTTTTCTCTGCAGTATACAGCAGTTTACTCTAATTACTGCTTCCATTTAAACCAGTCTGAAGACCCAGTTATCCCCACAGCAGAGTTTTGTTTCATAAAAATGAGTTGACTCACCTGGAGAAAGCCCAGTGATGGGCAGTCCCAAGCAGTGCAGGAGCAGCTGGGGCACCTGGGGCTGAAAAGTCAAATTATTTGGCAATGTAGACAGAACCACTGCAACCAAGCCAGTCAGGTTTCTTCAGTCTTGCTTTGTAAATGTTCTTCTTGCTTGAACATCAGCAACTGAAGTGGATTTTTTTGTTGTTGTTACAATAATTAGGTTTGTTGATAGGTTTCACTAGGAAGTTTCTGTTCTGGGTGTGGAATTGCCACACTGGGCTCCTCTTTAACTTTGGGCAAAGCTACCTGAGCCTGCTCTGTCTCTCTCTGACTTCTGCCACAGGCATAAAACCAACCCATGGCTGCAGGATTTCTAGCACTGAACTCAAGAAGGGGGTGAGGGTGTCCTGGCTCTCCCTGGGTGACTTTTTTACAGCCATAAAAGTGCAGGCAGGTAGGAGCTGCTCTTACAACCAAAGCCTGTTGGGAGCCAGTTGAGCTGACTCTTGGAAATGCTCTCAAAGCAGCACTTTTGCAGGCTTTGGAGCTGTGAGTTAGCCATGGGGGTTTTCTCTTTTCCATCTCCCAATCAGATTTCAATTCCAGAATGAGAAAGAAAGCTTCAAAAGGTAAACCAGCAGCTTGCAGTTTCTGCTGCCTGTGCTGAGCTGTTGTATTGTGCCACTGCTCCAATTTCTCCCTGGATAATGGGGGTAGCACTAGGATAAAAGCCCTGATGAGTTTGAATTGTCCCTTCTCTTCTTGGAATATTGGTATTATTTAATTGCAAGTCTAGATAAGGAGTCACTCAACACAGACAAGGATAGTTCAGGATTGGTTTTAATCCTCAAATCTATGCCTTTTGCCAGTGAAGCTAAACCAGGTAATATTCCTTCCTTCTGCTCAGCTGGTTGGGTTTTAGGCACCAAAATTGGTTTGGACACCTAAATTACCTGGCAGAGACCAAATAAATGGTGAAGTACTGAATGCCTTGACCTTCCTACCAGAACTGCAACCCAGGTGGCAAGTGTGGGGGGCAGGCTCACTAACCCAGGTGCCTCCACTGCTTGGTTTGCCTGAGGAAAGTTTTCCAGTGGTTAAATACTCAAAGGAGTTGCTGTTAGGGGAATATCAACACCTCTTAATGCCCCCTCCTGATGACCCAGGTTTGCTGGGGGAGGTATTTTTCACTGGTGACAAAGTGATTCTCACATTGACTGAGGCCCCTGAGCTGTGTCCCAGCAGTGTGACTTCCAGGCTGGCTTAAGAAAAGTGGATTTTGGGTGGTTTATATTGCCCAGTTTCATTCCAGTCACACCACACACCCTTCCTGCAGCCCAGTGGAACCATGGCATGGGTTGGGTTGGAAGGGTTGCACCTGTAAAAACCTTACATGAGTGTTTTCTGCTGGTTTTGAACAAAATAATAGAGAAAATCGTTGTAATTTTTTAATCCCCATTCAGTGATGGATATGGTGCATAACTTAGTGTGTGTTTGTGCTGAAATCTGCCAAAATAAGCATCACTTTTCCTGAGCAGGCTCTCTACCTCACATGTAACATTGCATTTCCCCTTATTCTACTTTGCTGAAAGATCTGGGAAATTTTTCAAAGTAGAAATGCTGCTGTGGTCCTGTCCTGTTCCTGTGAAACAGCTGCTATTAGAGCTGGGTTACTTGATGGAGTAGCTGAAAAATATTAATGCTTAATCAGTAGGAAAACCTTTCTGCTACAGTTCAACTGACTAATTAGGGAATCAAAAGTTAATTTTGACTTGCTACTATTCATATAGAAAGTGACTTCAGTTTTATCAAACACTGTATTTCTGCCCTTGAGCCATTTCAGGCACAGATGGTGTGTGGAAGAGGTAGGTGTGTGGTTTCCCAGTTAGCCATCTGCCTTAATTCAAGAAAAAAACCCTCTGAGTTGTTTGACTTCTGCTCAAAAGTGTCCTTTTTTTTTTTTTCTGTCCTGAGTGTTGGCTGATCTTGTGGCTCCAAATTAATAATTTGCAGTCTGTACTTTGCATTACAGATTAATAAACCAGTGGCCTGCTCAGTTCCTGAACTGGATGGCTATCAAATTTTTTAAAAATTAAATAAATGAAGTAGAAACTGTTAGGGCTGTCCCTGCAGGGCTGTGTCACCCACACTTTTCCATTTGGTGGACCAGTTCCTTTCCAGTGCCTGGTGTCCAACATCTATTCAGTGTTCCTAATATTCCTGTGTCTTCTTCAGGATGAGCTGTTTGTTTTCCCTGGCATCTTCTCCCCCTCTTTTTCACTCATTTTATTTGGTGCTACAAAATAATGGTGAATAAAGCAGCTAACCCTGCCTCAGGGCCTTTTTGTGAGTAGCCACATGTGCAGCTTCCATCTTATTTTTGTTTCCCTTTGTCCCATCCATTTGTTTCCCTTCCCAAATTTAATAGGAACAGACACTTTGACAAAGAGAACAAGGGCAACTAAAATATGTGATAAAAGCTGTAACATTTGAAGGTTGTTCTGCATGCAGTAGCTGATAAATTCCTAAACATGATGAAATTCAACAAGGGGAAGTGTAGAGTTTTGCATTTGGGGAAGAACAACACGATGTCCCAGTATAGGTTGGGGGCTGAGCTGCTGGAGAGCAGTGGAGGTGAAAGAGACCTGGGGGTCCTGGTAGACAAGAAGATGCCCATGAGCCAGCAATGTGCCCTTGTGGCCAAGAAGGCCAATGGCATCCTGGGGTGCATTAGAAAGGGGGTGGTTAGGAGGTCAAGAGAGGTTCTCCTCCCCCTCTATTCTGCATTGGTGAGGCCACACCTGGAGTATTGTGTCCAGTTCTGGGCCCCTCAGTTCAAGAAGGACAGGGAAGTGCTTGAAAGAGTCCAGCACAGAGCTACTGAGATGATTAAGGGAGTGGAACATCTCCCTTATGAGGAAAGGCTGAGGGAGCTGGGGCTCTTTAGTTTGGAGAAAAGGAGACTGAGGGGTGACCTCATCAATGTTTTCAAATATGTAAGGGGTGAGTGTCAGGGAGATGGAGTTAGGCTTTTCTCAGTGGTGACCAGTGATAGGACAAGGGGTAATGGGTGTAAATTGGAGCATAGGAGGTTCAAGTTGAATATCAGAAAGAATTTTTTTACTGTAAGGGTGACAGAGCCCTGGAACAGGCTGCCCAGGGGGGTTGTGGAGTCTCCTTCACTGGAGACATTCAAAACCCACCTGGACACGTTCCTAGGCGATGTACTCTAGGGGGCCCTGCTCTGGCAGGGGGGGTTGGACTAGATGAGCTTTTGAGGTCCCTTCCAACCCCTAGGATTCTATGATTCTATGATTCTATCCTGATAAGGACCATCAGCATTCCAGCATGCCTTGCAGTGGCACTGGGCAGCATTTTTAAGAAGTACACTGCACATTTCAAAAGATTCAGACTTTTATGACTATTAACTCTTTCCTGGTGTCATGCCTCTCCATCTATTCAGGTAGCCAAAATTCCCTGAAGCCAGCAGTCAGTTGAGCAAAATCCATGTTTTTCTAGAGCAGAATATCTCAAGTGGTGTAAAAACATGGAAAAGTCTGACTCTTTCTGCTCTCCTACAGCTGCAAGGTGGTGGGAATGCTTTGCAAGCTCTGGAAATGTTGGTGTGGTTATGGTGAAGTCTGAGAAGGTGGAGCAGGACATGGTGGCAGGGTTGTGGCTCAAAGCACTGTGTCACCTCAGGGTTTGGTGGCCCCTCTCAGCACCATGTCATGAAATGGGAAGAGGAATTTGAGCAGTCAGGGGAGGTAAAACAGCTTGTGGCAACTTTGAGCACTAAACTTTTCTCCCTTTTGGGCTGCCAAGCCAGTGTGCACCCCAGAGCTGCCACGTTTTAAGACAACAGCTGAACTGTACAAAGCACTCTAGAAAATCAGCTTTCAAACAGACCCTTTGGGTTTCAGCTACACAATGATGTTGTTAGGTTTCCCAACCAGATATCTTGGCAATTAGGAATGTGTGAAAAGGGGTTGTTAAAAACTGCTGAAACCATAGCTTTTTGGTTTTTTTTTTTCACATAAAAAAAAAAAACCAACCCAACAAATCAAGTCTCTCACACACTGGCTGTGTGCAGCATCCACTTTGCTTTTTGGTGCAGCCATTCTGCTGTAAGAACCAACTGAGCCAGCAAATCCTGTTACCATGTGCTTATGTTCTTGTCAGCATGATGAGGTTTATTTAGCACATACTCATTTTGCCCAGGTTTTGTGCCCTGCTGACCTTTAATGCTCTGCTGACTCATGGGCTGAGTCTGCATCCCTGTCTGTTGTCTTTTGTTGGGTGGAATTCCACACACTAGAAAAAGCTTGGAGGAAATGGTGCTGAAGGGATCACATCAGATGCTTCAAAGAGGAGGAAAGCAAATGCTGCTGAACAAAGGCATGTTTGAGCCAGGACTGGGGGAAAAAAAAAAAAAAAAAAAAAAGGTTTTAAAAGCCTTTCTAGAGTCCTGCCTGACCTCTGGTTCAAGGGAAAGAATATAGATGAAATGTGAGAAGCACTCAGAGCCTCAGGTTGGTTGGATATTGTCATAGCTGGTGTTTTATACTCATTGTGGTCTCCAGAAATAGTTTTCTAAAGAAATGTACCAATATTGGCACATTAATTTTGAAAGTAATAGCTCTGAATGCTGCATTGCTCAGCCCTTGTGTTTGGAACAGCCCAGTGCTTTAAAAAGAAAGATATTTTAAGCTTCAGCAAAATTGTAGAAGCAATTGTGTCAAGTCTGAGTGTCCCCTGTTGCTTTGTTTGTGGTGTAAGAAGGGGGAAACCCTTTTGATCATCTCAGTAAGCAGGGAGCAGTAATTCTCTGAAGCCCAATGCAGCAAGCCTGCCCCATATTAACTGAAAACAATAAAGTTATTTTTGTTTTCCATACCCAGCTCTCAGTGACATTTGATTCTGTTGATGTGTCTCAGAGGCTTAACCACAGTGCCATAACCTGGATTGGAACTGGTAAAAACAAGAGTGTTTCAAACTTAAATGGGATGTATAAAAGAAGGGTGAGTCCTTTAAGGGTTCCTTTACCAGCAGCTTGTTGAGGTTCCCTAAAAAGAGGAGCAGGCTCTCTGGAGAGAGCTCCCTGCAGAAGGCATTCTGCAAAACCCAAACCCAAAGCCCTGCCAAACCCAAACCTAAACCCCCAAACCAGTTCTGGGGGTTCTGGCAGCTCCCATGCTGCAGGCTCTCAGGACCCTGGGTATCACACACGATGGGTTTCTTGTTAGCCTGGTCTTAGAAACCTGAAATTATAAATTATTTTACCCAAAAAAAAGGGTTCCAGCATCTTTCATTTTGACTCTGCCATGCAGGAGTTTTGGGCATCACAGGATGAAAAAGTCTTCAGGCTCTGGGAGAGCATCCAAAGGAGAGCAACAAGGATGCTGAAGGGTCTGAAAATAATGGATTTTGAGGAGTGGGTCTGGAAATAATGGATTTTGAGGAGGCAAGGAGGTCACTTGGATTGTCCAGTCTGGAGAAAAGGAGGCTGAGGGAGGACACTGCAGGATGTGGCTTCCTCAGGAGGGGATGAGATGGGACTGGCACCAACTTCTTCACTCCTGTGGCCAAAGACAGGACTCAGGGAAATGGTGGAGGTTGAAGCAGAGGAGGTTTAGGTGAGATTTTAGGAAAAGGGTTTTCACCCAGAGGGCAGCTGAGCACTGGGCCAAGCTCCCCAGGGATGTGGTCACAGCACCAATCCTGCCTGAGTCCAAGAACCATTTGGATGCTGCTCTCAGGCACATGGAGTGATTTTTGGGGTGCCCTAAACAGGGACAGGAGTTGGACTTGATGATCCTGATAGGTCCCTTCCAACTCAGCAGATCATAGAATCCTAGAATGGGCTGGGTTGGAAGGGACCTCAGAGCTCATCAAGTCCAACCCTTGCTCCACTCCCACTGCAGTTCCCAGCCCATGGCACTGAGTGCCACATCCAGGCTCTTTTGAAATATCCCCAGGGATGGAGAATCCACCCCTTCCCAGGAAGATTCTGTCATTCTGTGATCCTGTGAATCTTTGTGTTTTTTGCTGTGTTTTAGGGAGTGAGATGATGATTTCTCTGGGAGTGTTCAGGTCAATCCACAGCCTTTACATGGTAGGGTTGAGGACTAATTCAGAAGAAGTGGCAACTGTTCACGTGGAAGAAATGCCAGTCTTAAAAAGCTTTTTAGTGGTACTTAGCCCTTGGGTGATCAGAAACATCATGCATTTACACACCACTTGTGTCTGAGGCTTCCCACAGCTGCAGAAATCATCTTTATAAACCATTTGTCATGGAGCTGGGAATTATTTACGTGTAGTTCTGGTGCAGTCCAAGGTTTGCAGTGCAGGGATCTCTCTCTCCCCCCCTTCCTCAAATGTTCATGATGTCATTAGTGGGTGAGTGGTGTCCCTCTGAATCCCACTTTTTGGATGCTTTTTGGAGAAGCTTGAAGTAGAGGGAAAAAAAGGGAGGAAAAAAGTCTCTGCAGGTGGGTTTTGAACAGCTATGTAATGACAAACAGCACATTTTGTGTGGATGAGAAAGTATTTTTTTTAAATTATGGAAAGCAGGAAATCTTTTTGAAAAACCTTCTCCCAAAGATCAAGAACATTTTTATTTCTGACCTCACTTGAGTGAGTAGAAGCCTTATTGCTTCTACTCTGTGGCTTTGGCAGCCTCGTGTGATTCTTTTTTTGTTGTTTTCTTTTTTTTTTTTTTCCATTTTTCCATCTAATAGGTCTTGTCTCAAATGTCTGTGTGTCTCCTTTTCATCTGCTGCTGCTTTCTTAGGAAGCAGTGAAGTTTCTCAAAGGGATTTGGTTTTGTTTTTTTTTTTTTTTTAACCAGTCTTAAAATTTGTTGTTTACTCTTTTAACTCCCACGTTGCAGAGGAAGATGATGCTGAGGAGGTGCCAGAATTTCAGGTGTCTGGGAAAATTGGAGCCAAGAAGCAGAGGAAATTAGAAGAGAAACAAGCCAGGAAAGCTCAGAGAGAGGTAAGAATTTCCTGCCACGTTGGGAGCCCAGAGCAGAGCCTGAACATCAGCAGCACTCAGCACAGAGCTGGTGATGACAGACACCCCAGAAAGGCAAAGGCAGTGTCATCACTGCAGTGCTTGTGGTTTTGTTTTAAAAACTGGAAATTCAGCTTTTTCTGTCCTATCCTAAGAGTCTTTCATTTTCTTTCCATGAGGTTCTCCGGGGAGGAGAGAGGAGTTAAACCAAGTGCTCTTTAGTGGATGTTTCCACTGATTTCTGGCTCAATGTCATCACTGTCTCCCCTTAAAAAATACACCCAAACCCACCTAGCAGTGTTGTAACACTGACCAAAACTGGGGGCAGTTCTCTGAGGAGATTTTCCTCTGCTTCCATGGTACAAAAACTTTTGTGTGGCTTTATCTACCTTGAGCCACGTTTAGTGTTTGTATGGAGTGGGGGAGATGAGAAGCAGAGCCCCTGAATCTGTCCTGGAGTCAGATTTTGCTTGAAATCTGGCCCTAGAACAGAGGCCAAGTATGCAGAGGGAACACACTGTAGCTATTCAGGTTTTTTTTTCTTAAAACTGTGTGCAAAAATACTCATCTAAATACTGTTGGCTTTTTTTCTGTTTTGCCCAGCACTTTGCTGTTAATTCCAGAAAAGCAAGACATTTTTTGAAGTGTGCTACTTCATTCCTTCTGTTTTTTCTGGGTTGTTTTGGGGTTTTTTTTTGGCAAAAGCTCTGTATTGTTCTGTGATTTGGAACATGGGGTTACAAGTAGAACTCAAGCAGCCTTTCCATAACAGAGGCTGGAGTGCACAGAGGATTTCCCACGTTTTACAGAATAACAGGGTTTATGAAACTTCACATTTTTAATGTGTAAATGATCCAGACCAGGGCAGTGAAGTCCCATCTGGAGCATTTTGCTGTCACCTGGGGCTTAAATCCAGTTTGTTAGTGATATGCCCTGGGCAGCTGGGAATAAACTTGAATATTATGTTTATATAAAGATCCCTTTCTCACTGCATGCTTTAACCATTTTGTTACTGCTTTTCATATTCATTCTATTTAATGAGCCTCTTTTTTTTTTTTTTTTTTTTTTTTTTCCTGTGGAAAATTTGAGCTAAGTTGAATGAAGCCAGATAAGCATCAGTTGGTGAAGAATCTTCTTCTATTTTCATTTCAAAACATGCTGATTTTTATTTTCCCACATAGACAGATAAATTCCTCAGGTCTTTTTTTGCTGAAGCATTCAAAGCCACAAATCCTCAGTTTGAATGGCTTCTGCTTATTCTTTTAATATCTTTTCAAATTGAAGTATACTGAAGGGATTGCAGAACAACTTCAAATAAATCTCTGAACAATGCACTAAAAGCCTTTTTTTCCCTCATTTTGCAACAATCTCTTTACGAGGTTTGTTTTAAAAACAAATAAAATGATTTTAAGAGACCAGTACAGCTTTTTCTTAAAGAGATTCTGCCCAGATTGATAATAAACTTGAATGTGCTTGGGTTTACAGAGTTTACATTCCCCTCTCCTCTTTCCTCCTCTCCTTAGAGTCCTTTCTAACCAAATCCTCAGTGAGGAGAAAGAGAATGCCACGACACAATATCACCTAATATCACTCTAGCAATCAGCTCAAATGCACACATGAAGATAATACAAGTGAGAAGGGGAATTTCTAAACTTATCACAATGCTTAGGATGCTGCAGAGGGAAGGGGGAGTTAAATGATAATAACTTTTTTTTTCTTATTCTCTTTACTCTTTTATTTCTCATCTGGGAAGCTCGGAAGAAACCCCACCGTGGTATCATGATCACAATATGAAATTTTTGAAAGAAATGTGCATTCAGGAAGAGTAAAGTTTGGCTTGCATAGTAGTTGGGTCTTTTATTTTTTTTTTTTTAGGCTGAAGAAGCAGAACGAGAAGAACGGAAAAAACTTGAGTCAAAAAGAGAGGAGGAAAGGAGGAAAGAAGAGGAGAGGCTGCGCCTCGAGGAGGAACGACAGGTGGGATTGCTTGGATTTCCCCATGGAAATTCTGAGGTTGCCTTTGAGACAGCTCCTTTGTGAGTTCTGTGATCAGCAGAACTCCCTTTGCCTTCCACTCGTGCAGCCTGCAGTTTAAATTTGGGGTTTTGTTGCTTGATTTTGTTTGAATTTCCACTGGGGATCCCACCTTTGCTCCCCCAAAGTGAAAACTGCTCCAGCCATCACATGTAGCAGTAAATAACCCTCCACACATTGGAGTCTGGAACAAAAGGAAACCAGCTCCTGGTGGTGGATCTGCTGCTGCTGTGTGCTACAGTGAGAGGTGGGTTGATTTGTAAAAACCTTGGAAAATGTTGCTGATAAAGTCTGGCCCATCAGGAAGAGCAGGTAAATGAGTTGGACCTAGCTGCAAGAGAAATTTGGGAGGCTAAGTTTGGTTATCACAAAAGAAAATTGGTTGGAAGGGACCTTTAGAGACTGTTCAGTCTCACTCACACCATATCCCTCTAGAGCAGGTTGCTCAGGACCTTGAGCAGCCAAGCTTTGAGTCTCTTGGTGGAGATTTCTCAACCTCCCTGGGTCCCTTTTCCTTTCTGCTCTGTGGTGCTGCCTCCCTGACAGCTGGAACCAGCTGGGCAGAAAGTCACCTGCAGGTGTAATTCTGTAAAATTACCCCGTGTGATTCTCATTACACAAATTTACATGTGCTCCACAATGCAAGATTTCTAAACCACCCATCCAAAAGTGTGTGTCAGAAAAAAAAAAAAAAAAAAAAACCCACCAGAAAAACAGGTACTGTGCAGTTGAAAAGCTTTTATTGAATATTTTCAGCAGGGCAAGCTTCTTTCAAAGCTGCTTTGTGTATTCTGGGCAGCAGTGCTGCTGGCTAAGAGCTAGGAAAAAAGCCTCATGCTCTCTCTGGTGCTGGAACAACTTTTCTGGTAGCTTTGCAACATGTTTCTGAAAAAACTGAGGTGTTCTGCACAATCCTGGGCTCAATAATTGCTGTCTGGGGGGGAGCCCAGCCCCCAGCTTTCAGTGGGAACTTTCTGGGCTACTTAAATATTCATGGAGATTTGTGTCTGGGGTTTGTAGTGAGCAGATTTATTTTAATTGTCTTAAATTTAATTGTGTTAAACTGGAGTATGTTGCTCATAACATTTCAAAAGAGGAAAGACAGTTTTTCCTGTTCTCTGTTGAGAACATGAAGCAGGATAAAGCAATTTAATTTTTTTTTCTCTCCATACATTACACATGCAGATTGCACCCATGAAATATTTTGTAGAATGAACATTTACCTCTGGGGTTATCCCACCCCCTACATTCTGCATTTTCTGAGCTCTCTGTTGTTTTCTATTCCTCAATAGAAGGCTCATGAGATAAAAACCAGAGGGTAGCTGGCTGTGTGATTTTTGGAGGCAGTTTGATTAGTGACATTTCTGTAGTTTATACAATCCCCAAAGACAAAAGAAATTAGGAGTTTATCACTAAAGTTTGCCTTGAGAAATATTGCAGTCATAAAATAGCTTTTTTATTTTTTTTTTTTTCCTTTTTCCATCAGAGTATTTTTGCAGGTACAGTGACAGTGGCATATCTCCAAACAAGCACAACCAGCTTGTTCAGCTAAAACTCAGTAGAACCTTTATCTCAGTCTCTCCCAAGAAGTGTTACCAACACTGTGCTAACATTTTTGGGCAACTCCACACAACAAATGGAAACTATACCTTCAAAGGGCCCAAAGCTTGCCCATTTTTGAGAAAAATAACCCCCTGCTTCTATTTCTATGCACATATAAATAAAATGTGGTTGCCCCTTGGCTCCAGTGTTGCAACCCAGCTAAATGTATTTTTACATTCAAGTTTCCAGTGTTCTGGTGACCTGATTGGCTCTGCATGTGAGGAAGCTCCTTTTTAATTGGCATTTGCCTCAGCTCTGCTTTGCCCTGGGGATTTCCCTTCTCTCTCTTGGGAGTTTTTTAGTGGTGAGATGGTTTACCAACCAACAGCATATCAAGAGGAGCCAACTTCCTCTGATGCTGCAAAACAGCAGATTGCTTTCCCAAGAGTTTTTTCTTGGGTTTTTTTGTCCTGTGCACAGGGATTTTTGTAGATTTTTGTAGATTTTTGTAGATTTTTGTAGATTTTTGTAGATTTTTGTAGATTTTTGTAGATTTTTGTAGATTTTTGTAGATTTTTGTAGATTTTTGTAGATTTTTGTAGATTTTTGTAGATTTTTGTAGATTTTTGTAGATTTTTGTAGATTTTTGTAGATTTTTGTAGATTTTTGTAGATTTTTGTAGATTTTTGTAGATTTTTGTAGATTTTTGTAGATTTTTGTAGATTTTTGTAGATTTTTGTAGATTTTTGTAGATTTTTGTAGATTTTTGTAGATTTTTGTAGATTTTTGTAGATTTTTGTAGATTTTTGTAGATTTTTGTAGATTTTTGTAGATTTTTCTCCCTCTGCTTAGCTGTGCCTTGCTAAGGAAGATTATTGGGCAGGTGCAGGGCTCACAGCCATCACTCTTTGCATGTGAGAACAGAGTTTGCTGCTGCTAAATCCATTGCTCTTGAGACAGTTTGACAGAGGAGAGGCACTACCAGTCTTCTAGCAAGCAAACTTTTAAGTGTTTTGAGATAAAAAGTCCCAGCAGGAGTGGGACCTCCTGGAGTTTGTCACTGTTAGGTTCAAACAAGTTCTGTGTTGCTCAGATATTCTTTGTGCTCAAAGTTTCCAAACTAAGGCAATCTGATTTGGGCTTTCAGTTTTGCATTCAAGTACCTAAATAAAAATAGTCTGGATCTTAAGAGCTTTAAAAATGGAAAATCAACTAGAATCAACCCAAAGGTCCTGTTGAAGCTTTTGACAGCCAAGACCCTCAAGTTTTGGGCTCTTTGATTTGGTATTTGTTCATGTGAGAACATGCACCAAGTTGTAAAACATTGATGGTTGTGTTATTTTATTGTGTGGAACATGGACAACAAGGTCTGAGTGCCTCCCAGCAGAGCTTTTTGGCATTTATAGCACTATTTGGAAATCAGCAGGGTGTTTCTGGGAGCTGATGGAAGGTTCAGTTTAAGCATCAGTTTTCCACTGTGTACACTTTGCTGAAAATTAATTTCTCCTGAGGAAGTAGAAGGTGAAAAGCTTGCAGGAAACTCACTCAGCTCTACTTTTGAGGGGATGAGGACTGGTAAAAACATTCATTCTGACTTTCTAAAAGTATTTGGTTTATGTTTGAACAGTGGGGGAGTGGGGAGGGAGTCCTAGAAATCATAGAATCCCAGTTTTTTTGGTTGGAAGGGACCTTAAAGATTATCCATGGGCAGGGACACCTCCCACCAGCCCAGGTTGCTCCAAGCCCCATCCAACCTGGGCTTGAAAATTCCAGGGATGGGGCAGCCACAGCTTCTCTGGGCTCAGCACCCTGACAGGGAAGAGATCCAGCTCCTCTCTGCCAAATTATTTACTGTAAAGTCCCTTTTCACTTCCTGCAGCTCCTGCACTAAGAGCATGGAACCTGGATGTTAGGCAAGGAGAGTTTCTTTGGTCCCTGAACCCCAGATCATGCTTCTCCTGATTCTCCATGTCAAGGAATCAGCCACAGAGAAGGAAAGGTGGGAAGCAGGGGGTGGTTGAAGCCTGCCTGAGCCATTCCTCATGAGCAATGAGATCTCTTCCACTTAGCAGTGGAATAAGCTGCTTATAAATGATTTGTTTGTCAGCAAGTGGGTCCTTTATCTGATTTGGAGGAGGGCTGGCACAGCTCACAGCCAGCTCTTTCCTCTCCAGGAAAGCTGCTTAGGCAAAGCTCTCAGAAAAGCCACTTACTCTCTGGGCCAGTATCACCTAATCTCAGTGTCACCTTAAAGGGGTTAGTGCAGGGAAAGCCAGGAAAAGGGGTTCAGTATCTTCTTCCTGGACAGTACTATAAAGTTCCTCACCCTTTCCTAAAAACACTGATGGCCACAACAACCCCATGGGGAGCTCCAGGCTGGGCACAGAGTGGCAGAAAGGGAGCTGGGAGTCTGGATTGCCAGGAAGCTGAAGAGGAGCCAGCAGTGTGCCCAGGTGGCCAAGAAGGCCAATGGCATCCTGGGCTGGCTCAGGAACAGCGTGGCCAGCAGGTCCAGGGAAGGGATTCTGCCCCTGTGCTCAGCCCTGGGGAGGCCACAGCTTGAGTCCCGTGTCCAGTTCTGGGCCCCTCAGCTCAGGAAGGAGATTGAGGTGCTGGAGCAGGTCCAGAGAAGAGCAAGGAGGCTGTGAAGTGATCCAGCACAGATCCTATGAGGAGAGGCTGAGGGAGCTGGGGGTGTTGAGGCTGGAGAAGAGGAGGCTCAGGGGAGACCTCATCACTCTCTCCAACTCCCTGAAAGGAGGTTGGAGCCAGGGGGGGGTTGGGCTCTTTTCCCAGGCAACTCTCAGCAAGACAAGAGGGCACAAGAGGTCTCAAGTTGTGCCAGGAGAGGTTTAGGTTGGACATTAGAAAGAATTTCTTTCTGGAGAGGGTGATCAGACACTGGAATGGGCTGCCCAGGGAAGGGGTGGATTCTCCATCCCTGGAGATATTTCCAAAGAGCCTGGATGTGGCACTCAGTGCCATGGGCTGGGAACTGCAGTGGGAGTGGAGCAAGGGTTGGACTTGATGAGCTCTGAGGTCCCTTCCAACCCAGCCCATTCTAGGATTCTGATAAACTCTCAGAAGCTGGAATCTGTCCAGGCAGTGCAGTTACTCAAGCACTATCCCAGGGATGCAGGATGAGTTATCCCAAAAGTCAAGGTCTGCTTCCAGCTGTAAGTCAAAGAGTTTTCAGGTCTTTGTGGGTTTCAACTTGTAAAAAAAAAATAAAATAATAATTGAGCTTTTGTGCAGTTGGCACAATTAATATTTTTGATGTCAAGGAAATCATGGTTGTGATCCAGGTGAGAAGCAAAGAGAAGGTGATGACCTGAAAGGAGCCTCACACCAAATCCATGTCCTCAGTGGGCAGGTGGGAGCCTGGAGAGGAGTGGAAGAACAGACTGGGAGCACTGGGAAGTTAGTGGTGACCAGATCCAGTAGGGGATATGGGCAAGGGTGTTGGAAAGGATCTCCCAGAGTGCTGGAGATCCCCAGGTTGCATGGGGGTCTGGAAGCTCTTGGGTCTGTGCTGTGCAAGGTGGGATTTAAGACATCAAAGCCAGAATGCAGAGGTAGATGGAGCCAATCCAGCAATGAGAAGGTGGACATCCTGCCAGAAAGTATGAAGAAAGGTTTGAGTGTTTCATTTTTTAATTTTTTTTTTCAGTAAAGCCATGGCTAGAGTCAGAGAGTTTGTTTTTTACATGCAGTGGAGTAAACTGATCAAAAGAAAACTTGGCACTGTAGCAAACACCCAGCTTGGGTAACCTTTGGGTGGGTGAGAAGCAAACCTGCCTCAAGCCAAAAAAAAACCAAAAAAAGGGCAAGCAGCTGAAGGTGAGCATCTGCAGCTACCAAATTTCCATGATGCTGGGGTTTCCCCATCACCCCACCCACTGGACTTTGCACATATTCTTAAGATCCCTTTGGTCCTGTTTTTCTCACATTTCTGTGTTGGGAGCATTCCTTCTCATGACTTTCTAGGAGTTTGATCCAACTTTCTCTTCAGTTTTGATTGAAGGATAACTTCCCCATCCTCATTCCTGCTATCCTTGCTGGGTTGGCCTTGCTTGGCCTTACATGGTCTCTTTTTTTTTTTTTTTTTTTTTTTTTTTTTAATAGGAACATTTTTTCAATGTACTTAATTAGCAGGTCCCATCTCTCCTTGTTGTAATGGAACAAGTGTTTGCTTTCCAGCCATTAAAGGAAGCAATTACCACATTAGTGTCAGAGCTGAAGCAGGCAAGCATTTAGAAATCAATATAATTGTTCTGCAAGAGATCAATTTCTGTGCTAACAGCAAAGAAATGCCCAGAGGTTGTCCCTGAAATGTGAAGAATTCATTTGCTAAGTTTCAGTCAAACCTTTGCAATGTGACAGCCACCAAACTGGAATCTCACCAGGTGCTGCACAAGCAGAAATTTCTCTGCACAAGAAAATTTGGGTAAGAAAACATTGTTCTTCTCTGTGGAGTTCCATGTGGGACGTGTTTTGGAGAAGAACCAAACAAATTAAAAAAAAAAAAAAATCATGGAAAGCTGAAAATTCCAGAGGGTTCAGTAAAAACCTGTTCTTACCTGAGACATTTTAAAGTAATCTTGTACATTCCAAAACTTTTAATTGTGGTTTTGGTGTGGGAATGTGTGACTATTCCACATTTCCTCCAATGTGTCAGAATTTCACTGGTGTCCAGCTGGGAGTTTTCTTGACATGAATTATTTCTTTTCTAAGGCTTTCACATTTCTTTCAGAGTAGGGAACTGAAGGTATTTATATTGCAAATAACTCCAAGCAGAGCCTGTAGGTTTTGGTTAACAATCAAACATGTAAAAAAACCAAACAAACCTATTTTCATACAATCATACCTTGGCTTCTATGCCTAAAAGAGTTCTTGATTTTTCCATGCAGACAGCTTGGATGTAATAAAAAAAGAGATTTTACCTGAACCTCTGTTCCAGACCAAGCTCTGCCACCAGAGCTCTGTGCAAATACCTGATGCACACTGGTGCCTGCCAGAGCAGAACTGGGACCAGTTACTTAACTGGTGGATGTTGCAGCAAAGTAGAGTGAAGGGCAGGGGCTTCCTGTCAGAGGAAACATAACCATGCAAATTAGGAAATCAGGGTGCTGTATAAGAGTGGTTTTCTCCTCTGTCTCAGAGCTGTGAAGAACCAGCCTGGGTGTATTTTGTGCAAGCTTCCACTGGCATGTGGGGTGGCTGCTGCCTTAAAGGTGGCTTCTGAAATTAATGAGACCATCAAAGCAGAATTTAGACTTATTTTAGCTGCTCTCTGCCCTGAGTAAAACCAGACTGCAGATGGAGAGCTTGCTACCTAACTTGGAACTAAAGGGAGGAGCAAACTGACCACTTGGCATCTTTTCTATTCAGGAAGAGGAAAAAAGGAAGGCAAAGGAAGAAGAGGAGAAGAGAGAGTATGAAGAGTACCTGAAGCTGAAGGAGAGTTTTGTAGTTGAAGAGGAAGGGGTTGAAGAATCAATGACAGAGGAAGAGGTATGTATCAGGTTCCTACTCCAGTTTTCTTGATCCTTGTTAGGCTCAGGCTGCCCTTACTCCATTCTGAAATGAACTTGAAAGTCAGAGTCAGCCAAATGTTTTTTCTTGTAAATTAAGGAAAGGGCACATGTTAACCTGGAGTGTTCCCTGGGGAATGCTACAACCCCTCATTCCAGGCTCCTGCAACTTAGTGTGTCTCTCTGGAAATGAGGTTCTTTCCTCCCTTACTGTAAAGACCAAAATAAAACTCATCCTGGAAGTCAGATACTCTTTTAGTGTCACCAGCTTTGCTCTGTCCATGTACAGTGGCTAAAAAAGAGAGTTTAGTAGTGCCAAAAAGAGAGTTTGGTAGTTCTTGGGAGGAACTGCTTGGGTTTTATTTTATTTTCTACACAGAGCTGCTGTGAAATCAAATGAAAAACCAATCCCTTGTCTTAAAAAGCATCTGTTAAGAGAATTCCCAGGACACAGCCTACGTGCTTGTGGGTTATATGCTGGGGGAAACTCTCTATTTGGTCTTGCAAATGATGACTGAGGTCAAACTCTGCTCTGAAGTTCCTGTGGCTGCCAGCAGATGCTGCTGGGGATGGTGGTTGAAACGTGGTACTTGTCATAGTATCACAGTGAGCTAGAGAAAGTCCCACTTTACTCTGTCTGCTGGAAACCTGCTAGACTTAATTTGAATTGCTGTCAAATGCTGAAGTTGCTCTGGGGTTGTAGCTGCCAAATTTGAGCTGCATTTCATGGTGAGTATTTCTTTCAGGGCCACGTGTGTGTTTCCTCCTCTGCTAATGGGATCCTCTTGGCACTGAAGGGATTTTCCTCTTCAAGTGGCTTTGGGCTGAGGAACTTGTAGTGAGTCAGTGCTGCTTGACATTAGTCCCAAGTTCTCCCCATGGACCCCTTCCCACTGGGATCAATTCCTGCTTCATGCAGGGATTAACACCAAGTGAAGTTGTGTCTGGCAGTGGGGCATTTCCTGAGGTGCAGGGAACAGGGAAATGCACACTTTCTGTTGGAAGTTCTTTCAAAAAAAAATGTCTATCCTGTTAGAAGACCATATGATACCTGAATATTAAATTATTCCTCTTTAGAGCCCCTTTAAAGCTGGGATGTGTTTATTATCTGTGGTCCTGCAGCTGTCTGGCAAGGAGAAATTTCTCTTTATGTGGAAGAGAGAAGGGTGTTCCTCACTCAGAAGAGCTTGGCAGGCAGCTGATGATGCCTGGATCTCAACCTGAGATATTTTTGGTTGGAGTGGGGAGACAGAACTGTGGTAGGAGGTGATTTGAAAGTTCTCTTCAGGAGCAACCCCAGGTTCAGAGTTATTTGGAGGCAGCAGCCTCGCAGGAAGGGCAAGGTGCCCTTCTGGTGGGTGATATCCTGAAGCATTTCAGTCTCCTGTTACAAGAGCTGCCTCTGCCTTGTCTTGTTGAGCCTCAGCCTGCTGAAAATTAAAAGTCCTGAGTCCAGAGCTAAGTGGTTAATTAAGGCTGATTGATTTTCAAGGTTGCAGAGTAACTCGATCTCCCCTGAACTTCAGTGCCTGTTGTTTGCATTGCCTTTGAAAGCTGAGCTGCTTCTGTGAAAACCTTGGGTTTCAGGTGCATAGCTTTGAAAAGGGCTTTTTGAGCCCCTACATGTGCTGAGCAGCTGGGCTCTGCACTTGGCCAGCTCCACGTTCTGCCTCCTGAATCTCTCCACTTCACCTCTGCACAAAATGTCCTGGCTGGGGGCATGGAACAGAAGGCACAAAGTCCCCCAGATGTGGTTATCTGGGGGTCTGTGTGATGTGAGGAATAAAAGATTTAAAGATTTCCTTTCAGAAAGCATTTAAATGCAAATTGGAACTGAGACATTCCCTGTCTTAGAAAAAAATAACTACAGCCAGAGAGTTCCTAGTTAATATTACATCTAGATGTATTTTGTTTTTTTCAAAACCAGTGTGTATGGTTAAAACTTGGCAAGTGTGCAGGCTGAACACTTGTATAATATTTGCAGTCAGCAAGTTTGCAGTGCAGCTGATGCTCCTGACTTTAACACTTGTTTTTCCTGCTGTTCCCAGTCTCGCAGCTTCCTGATGGAATTTCTGGACTATGTTAAGGTAAGCTCCCCTTGGCCTTTCCCCTCCTTCCATACTTGAGAGATTGTGTAAAATACCTTCATCAAAGAGCAAAAAAAAAAAAAAAAGGGGAATCTTGACTTCCTCCATGCTTTCCTTACATGTTCACCAACTCACAAAAGCAATAGCCACTAAAATTGGGTGGGTTTCAAATGGATGGCACAGGTTAAGGGCTGATTCTGCCCTGGTGTGGCTGGAAGGGATTGCTCACAACCTCTCAGTTGGGTGTTTAAGCACATGTGTAAAGTTCTGTATTAGTCACTTCTACTTGACAGCAGAGAAATTAAGCACAGGCTGAGAACCTAATGCAGAAGAGCATTTGACACCTGATTTCCTATGCAGAGATGAGTTGCAGAACTGGGGCATTGCTTTCTTTTACAGGTTTTAGCATTTTATTTTTTTTTAATCTTGGGAGTATGCTTAATATATAGATTATGTGCAGCCCTCATCTTCTGTCCTATTCACAAAACTGTTGACTTAGATCTAGAAGCAATGCTAAGCTGCAAAACTTCTCAATTAAGAGAGCAATTGGCAAGTTAAAAAAAATTTAATTTAGCCCTTCTGCTGAGTAACTTCTTTTACTGGTATAAGTGCCTGGAGGTAGCTCATCTCATTCCTAAGGGTGTTGGAAATAAAATGCAGCCTCTTCTTTCCAGCTTTGCCTCGTGGGATTGTTTAAAGATGATTGTTCTCAAAAGCACCAAAAGAATTGACACCTCCCCAATTCTGCTTTTTAAAAAAATTCTGCTTTTTGGTTTGTTTTTTTTTTTTTTTTCTCCTTTGGGGCTTTCTTAGTAGAACCTCAACCTCAGTTTGCTCAATTTCACCACCTCACAGCACACATCTCTCTGCTGCATCACTGTTCTCTGTGTTTGCTTTTTAGTGTCCAGTCCTCAAGGTACAAACCTGACTGCTCTGGAGCTAAATAATCAGATTTTAATGGGACCCTTATGGTTTTAGTCAGCAGTGCTGTAGCTGCCCAACACACCTTACAAACCAGCTCTCTGAGCACTCCAAAAAATTAATAATGAGGTGGGCAGAGGTTAAGGGAAAAAAAAAAAAATAAACCAACTTCGTCTTAATCCTGGGAGCTCTTGCTCTGTTTGATCCCTTGCTGAGGACAGCAGTAGAATCATAAGTAAAATCAAATTAATCCAGTCATGTGGAGATGTGTATGTGTTGCTGGATGAAATTTCAGCCTGTCTCTAGAACCTGGAGCCTGTGGTGCAGTGATTTGTTGGCTTGGGACCTCACAATGTCATTATATTTCAGTGTGTTTATGGGGGGAGCTCATCCTAATTCCACCCCCACCCTCTGGGCTCTTATTCACAGCAGGATCTGTCTTGGAAAGGTTCCAGTAAACTTGGTCATTGGAGGTGAATATCTTTCAGTGAAGGTTTCAATCCTGTTTTTCTTGTTTCTGTGGCTTTGCACACACACAAACCTCCCCCTTCCCTCTCTCCTCTGCTCTTTTAAAAGAAGATGTGACGAATCTTGGCAGTTCCCAGCTCTGAGAACTGAATTCCATGGACTGGTTCCAATTCCATGTGTTCAGTCCATGGTATTCAGTTGTCTAGCTTGGCTGCATCAAACTTCACAACTACTAAGTCTGTGTGTGGCTTTATTTTTTTTTATTTTTTTTTTTTTTTTGTCTGATATTATTAATGGAAATAGATTCATCTGTTTCAGCCCCTCTGGTTTCTTCAGTGTCCTCTCCATGTGCTCTCAGCATCAGAAACAAATGCATTTATTGTTTGAATTATTGCATCTGATAATGTAACTGGAGCTCCTGCTGCTGTACATAGCTGGCTCTGAGGAATGTAATCCAGAATGTTAACTCAACATGGTTCAAAAGTTTTTATCTTTTCCAAATTCCTTACAAACAATGCAGCTTTTCACTGCACCTAAACAGATGAGGCACTAAAACTTTTTTGCAGACAAGAAAACAGCAACCAAGTAGCTCCCAGAGGAGTGCACTGGGTTGTTTTTTTTTCTCTGCAGTTTTCTGGAGCTGTAGAGAAGCATCAAACCAGATGTGCCCAGTGGTGCTGCCTGAGAAGGGCTGCACTCAGAAGCTCTTCCAGGAGCAGAATTAAAACTTGCAATTCCTGCTTCTGCCTCTGCTCTCAGAGGTCTTCACCCTGCAGGAGTTCATTTGCACAGCACTGATGGTTTTAATAAGGTGTTCACTTCCCCAGGAAGGTGGTTATGGCATTAATAGATACACCAGTAGTAAAACAAACTGTTTGGATTCTTCTCTATGCACTGATCCATACCAGTGATCATTTTAAAATGTACTTCAGAACATCCCTCAAACAAAAAGGGATCTGGGTAAAGCACAATGGAAATTAAAGGTAACAGCAGAGAAATTCAGGTGGTGGGAGAACAGCCCCAGGGCTGTTGGTTGTGCTCCTGCTCATCTTATTCTTCTAAGGAAAGGTTCAAGATGAATGCTGGCAAATTTATTTGGGTCAGAGCATCTGCTCTTTCCACAGAGAAAAGTGGTTTAAGTGGCTTGGAGTTTTTTTCTGATGAGCTGTGCTGGCTAGGAAAGGTTAATTAGAACAGCAGGTTCTACTTTTTCTATTCAATGCATTTTTAATTTGAAAGAAAAAGAAATACTCTCACCCTCCAGTTCATCAGCTGCATTTAACTCTTGTTTGTTTCCATAGAAAACAAAGGTTATCCAGCTGGAGGACTTGGCTTCCCATTTGGGTTTAAGGACACAGGTCAGTACCACCACCAAGAAGAAGCAGTGAGTTTAAAAGGACAGGAGAGAAAGTTGGGTGAATAAGGGTAAAGCCCATGCAGGGCATGACTGAAAATGCTTGGATTTCAGGGAAGTTCAGCAAAATGAGCCCTAAAAATGTGTCCACACCAGCCAGCCAGTGAAGAATTGTTGGCTTGCAGGATTTTTGCAGTGGGAATTGCTCAGCCTGGCTGTTAACAAATGGATCCTGCAGTGTTTGCCAGACTGGTGATAGAGCAATTCACAGAACCTGGGCATCAAAAGCAGAGCTGGGAGCAAATGCAGACACTGCCTGCATAATTAGACAAGGTTTTTTATGTTTGCAGACAATCTGTAAGTTGTTTTTTTTTCCTCCAGTTGCTTGTGTATTCTTAGCACATTGAAGAGTTCTAAGAATTAAGACTCTTGAAGTTGGAAGGGACCCACAGTGATCATCTGCTCCAACTCCCTGACCACTTCAGGGCTGACCAAAATGTCTCTTAAAAGCTGACAGCCTTGGGGTCTGGGAAGCCTTTTCCAGTGTTTGACCACCCTAATTTAGATTTCTGGTGGATTACTTAGCAGTATTGCCCCTCACAGCCCCATGTAAAGCTGTAAAAGTGAGCTCATGGTGTGATCTCTTTATTTTTTTTTTTCCCCTCTCTGTCCTCTTTCTGTTCTCTAAGCATTTTCTGGTTTGACTCAGAAGAATAATTGTGGCTTGATTTCAATTTGAGCAGGTGTGTCAAACATTTTAAGTTATTCTGTGCCTCATCTGATCTTGGGGTGCCCCTTTACAGCACCTCACACTGCTGCAAGTCCAGGCTGCTGTGCCTCTGCCCCTGTCTTGAGCCAGAGCTTCATTTAAGCATGCAGGGAGCAAGTAATGGAATTTATCTGGTGGAAATCTAAACTACAACTTGTTTCTGCACTCACAGAAAGGCAAGAAAGGCAGAACTGTGCAAAAAACAGGGCTTGGGTACTGGTTTGAGGTATAGTGGAGCTGTATGTTTGGAGTAACTGTACAGTTAGCCCAGCCAGAAATTCAGTAATTTGTTCTTTGAAACCCAGTATTTGTTCTTTGAATTCAATAATTTGTTCTTTGTCTTGGTAAATTGGTTTCCTCTTAAAGGGAGCAGGAATAATAAAAAAAAAAATACAAAAAGCTCTGGAATGTACTTGAGTGTAGCCAGGTCCTTGGAGAAATCCCTCAATGAACTTGGTGGCCTTTCCCTGGCAAGATGTGACTGAGCAGCCCCCTCCCAGCAAACCAGCAGCTAACTTGGCAATTAAAATCTCTTTTGGGGGTAGTTATTTGAACACCCCAAGATGCAGAACCTCACTTCATCCTCCTAAGACCAAAGGATCCACACTGCAGCTGTCTCTGTGGAATTACTGAGGTGTCTCCTTCCCTGAAGTCTTTAGCACTGAAGAATTTCATACAAGCCTCCATCTGTAGTTTAGCTGAACTGTCAAGTGGGTTTTTTTGCCTTCCTCTTGATCTGTTTGTGATTCCTTTTTCCCTTCTGAGCAGGATGCAATCAACAGAATCCAGGACCTGATGGCAGATGGCACACTAACAGGTGACAGCCAAAACACCAAGGGGACTTGGGTTTAGCTGGCAAAATAGGTGGTGCAGAAAAACTCCTTTGCTATGGTAGGGAGAGCCTTCCAGTGTAATTTCCATTTTAAACTGCAAAAGGTCCTTATAGGACTCAATTAATAAATATTTTTATCATCCCTCCCTGCTTTAGCTGCTGGGAAACTGCTGTTGAATTCAGGAACCAGCCCAAGGTTCTGCACCTTGACTGAGCTTCCAGTCTTCTGAAACCTGAATTAGGGATGTTTGGGGGTGGTTTACAAGCCTGTTCTGAAGATGCTGTGGCTACAGCCAGGACCTGGGGCATGGCAGGGTGTGGGGGAAGCAACCAGAACACTTCAGGCCCCCTGAAGTGTTTGTTCACAGAGTCTGAAGTTGGAATGCAAGCAGAGACTGAGCATGTGGGTAACTCCTGGTCTGAACCTGTCTGGTTTAGTGCTGAGCAGCTTTCTGAGGATGAAATAGGGAAGGTAGCAATGCAAACACTCACCTGATACTCTGGTGATGGCTGGGAAGCAGCTGTCTTGGTGATGGGTACCTGTGGATGCCCTAAATGTGTGACCTAAAAATGGGCTGAATCACAGTGTAAGGAGATGTCCTGGCTGTGCCTGGGGCCTGAGAGGCAGCCCAGGGAGCTCTCTGCCTTGCATTTGATCCTGGGATGTGTTGAGAAAACAGAGATGATTCTCACTCTTGATGGAGCAACTGCAATATGAAAATTGAGCTTCATTCCCTTTTTAGAGGGTAAAATGGAGTGGGTGAGCTGGGCTGAGGCACCTCCTGCTGCTTTTCTCCCCCACCTGCCTGGGCTCAGAGCATCAGAACCAAAACTCTCAAGCCCAGGTAGGTGCTGTGGTGCTCTCAGCCAAGTGCAGGCAAGGCCAGGAGTCTGTGGTGCTTTGCTGAGCAGAACCAGTGTCACCAAAGCACTCTGCTCTTGTCAGAGTTGTGCTCAAAAAAGAGCCAAGAGCAGAGAGGAGATAAAAGCCTGACTGCCAGCACGTTGCTCTGCCTGCCCTAGATAGGAAATGCAGGCTCAGCACTTTGAACAGCCCTTCCAAAAGAAGTGAGTGATGTCTGTTGGGAAGTGAGAGGGAGCCAGAGTGCTGACTTCAAGGTCCTTTCTTTTCCCCCTCTAGGTGTGATTGATGACAGAGGGAAATTCATCTACATCACTCCTGAGGAGATGGCTGCTGTGGCTCAGTATATCAAACAGAGGGGACGGGTCTCCATCACAGAGCTGGCCCAGGCCAGCAATTCCCTCATCAACCTCCAGCCTGACAGCCAAGCTGTTGCTCCAACTGTGGCTTGAGAGAAATACAGCAGGAGTTTGACTTCTTCATGAATAAGCCCTGTAATTAGAAAGCAACCAAATCCCCTTTAATCCACTCGCGGTGCTTGGAGATCGGCTGCTCCTTTTTGAGCATCAGCTGCAAGACTTGATCCAAAGTTGCTGTTCTCACCCTGTTAGAACTGATAACCAGCCAAGGACTTGGGGTTCAAACACTCTGATGTACCCCAGGAATATCAGCAATTCCTACAGAGGGACTTTATCTTGGCAGCCAGGCCTGTGGGACTCTACCCAAACTTTTTTTCATCATTTCCAGATTCTGATGTCTGTAACAAATGTACTTGGGTTTGATTGCACTCAGAAGTCTCCAGGTTTGCTGTGAGCTGTGGGACTTTGTGGCAATGACACAAAGAGCCCAGAACACCAGGTGTGCTGGGTGAAGCTGCCAGATCTTGTCTTCTCCATCAGCATTGGAAGGAGAGAGCAAAATAAGAAAAGTCGACGAGTGTGTCCCTTCACCCTGAAACTCTAGAAAAGTGAGAACTTCCAGAGGTTATTTCAGAAAATTTCTGCTCCATAAATATGTTTTTTTGGTTGATGTCATGCAAAAGGCTTGCTGGCAGCCTGGCTGCATTATTTTGCTGTGGCCAGGAGACAGAAACACCTCTAGGGAAAGGCTGACTCGCCTCATGTATTGTGCAGGCCAATTCTGCTGATACCAACCAGACTCTGGTGATTCATCCTTTGAAGTAAGAGCCAGCTCAGTGGGTCTGAAGACCTCAGACACCCCCACCCTGTGGCCTTTGTGTTTCAGAAATTTTTTTTAAAATAAGAAAAATTAAAAAATAAAAAAATAAAAAAAAAACCAGGCACTCTGAATCATGCAATTAATATTACAAGCAAATGATTCTTAATGTATTAATTATAGGGGTCAGCATATTTCCTGCATAAGAACATTTCTTTTTTTTAAATAGCCTAATTGATGCTTTGTTAATTCTCCTTTCTGAACCCCACAGAATCTGTGGGTATTTATAAGTGGGAAGGGCAGGAGGGGTTGGCTTTGTCACTGCCAAACTTAGAGAGAACCTGAGCAGACTACAAGCCAGGTTATCACTGAGATGAGAGAGCAATAAAAGAATGTTTAAAAGCCTCTTTTCCTTTTTCACCTCACCACTACTGCCCAGTGTGATGCTCTGCAGAGTGCTGTGGAAGGTGGGTAATTTATTACTGTGTTGCCCAACCACAGCCAGCAAAAAGATTGCTTGAGATTTGATGCTTGTGAAGTCTCTCAATAGTTCAAAATTTTATTTTCTCCGTGTTTTGGTGTTTTTGTTTTGGTTTCGTTTTGGGGTTTTTTGGTTCTGTCCTAAACTGTCAATAAAAACTGCATTGAAAGAACTGCAGATATCTGTGTTTGAGATCTTTTTTTTTTTTTTTTCTGTGTTAAAGGATTTTGAGATAAAGGAGCCACCCAGCAATGCCACAGACTCCAGTGTGCCAGTCAAAAGACAGAGGTACTCCATTAAATCCCCTGAAATCACTCAGTTTCTGTGAAGGTACCAAAAACCACCACATCCACTGCACAGCACAGGCTTCCTTCTGCAGCTGCAGCAGCAGAGCTGCTCTGCCACCTGAGGACAGGTCAGTTGTCTGCTGAGAACTGAGGCTGCAAATTCCTTTTCCACCTTTCTGCACCTGAGCTGGGAGGAGATGTCTGTCTGGAAATGCTCTGCATTATTTTTGTCTCGGGTTGCTGGAGTTTCAGGGGGCTGTGCCAAGCTTGGAGGGGTTGTTTCTGATTCACTGGCAGGTGGCAGAAAGGCTGATGGAAAGCTGGGGTTTTGAGGAGGTGCCAGGCAGAAGAATGGGATGGCAAAGGATTCCTTAGGAGCCAAATCCATGGGCTGTTGGAGAAAAAATGCCACTTGCCTCAGCTCCTGCTTCAAGCTCCAAAGGAATGTTTGCCCAGGGAGTGAAGGATGTCAGGAGGGCAGGGTAAGCAGAGCAAGTCCTGTGGGGTCACTGAAAAACTTTTGTAGATCTTCCTGCATCTTCTCTGTCACTGTGGGAGAGCAGATGGAACCTGTGGGTTCCACCCAGACCTGAGCTCAGAGCTGACACCAGGGTTTAGGGGGGTTGTGCTCACCTTTATCCATGCTCTGTGTCCAGTTCTGGGGTCCCCACACATAAAGGGGATGGAGCTGTTGGAAAGAGTCCAGAGGAGGCCACAGAGATGATCAGGGGCTGGAGCAGCTCTGGAGCCAGGGGGAGAGTTGGGGGTGTTCAGGCTGAAGAGGAGAAGTATCCAGGGAGACCTCAGAGCACCTTCCAGTGCCTGAAGGGGCTCCAGGAAAGCTGGGGAGGGACTTGGGATAAAGGTATGGAGGGATGGGATGGGATGGTTTTAAGCTACAAGAGGGGAGATATGGATGAGCTCTTGGGGAGAAATTGTTTGGGGTGAGGGTGCTGAGCCCCAGGTTGCCCCCAGAAGCTGTGGCTGCCCCATCCCTGGCAGTGCTGAAGGTTGGATGGGGCTTGGAGCACCCTGGGCTGGTGGGAGGTGTCCCTGCCCATGGCAGGGGGTGGAAATTGGATCATTTTCCAACCCAAACCATTCTGGGACTCTGTGATTCCCCATAAGGGAGATGGAGAGGAGATCTTGGGGAGAATTTCTATGCTGTGAGGGTGCTGAGCCCCTGGCCCAGGGTGCCCCCAGAAGCTGTGGCTGCCCCATCCCTGGCAGTGTTGAAGGTTGGATGGGGCTTGGAGCACCCTGGGCTGGTGGGAGGTGTCCCTGCCCATGGCAGGGGGTTGGGAATGAGATGATCTTGAAGGTCCTTTCCAAACCAGTCAGGGATTCCCTCCTATGGATTCCCAGTGTTGTGTTTTGGACCTGTTCCTGGCCATGCTGTGGTTGTGGAATGCATGGAGCACAGGTCTGCTGATGGTTTTTGGAAGCACCTCAGCTGACTTTGACCATGTTGTAGTCAGAGGGATATCAGCCAGGATAAGGATGTTCTCCTGCCAGCAGCTGCTCTATCTCCAGTAATCCTTTTTCCACCATTTCCATTCCTATTTTTTGCACCCTGTGACATTCTGTCAGCACCCAGTTAAACTCCTTTCCCTCGTGTGAAGTTTGGGTGCTGTGTGATCTTCACTCCACGTGAACTGAGTGACAAGGCAACAATTCAGAGCCCTACAATTACTTCAGGCCAGTTGTTTGGAGGGTTTATAAATGAAGCCACTGCTGCTCCTGACATCTGGAACATCTCATGTTTTTCTTGTGGAAGAAATTCAGGGCTGTGCCCCCAGAATGATTGCACTGGCAGAACTGATAAATCAGGGCTCACATTTGACACCCAGCCCATGAACACAGACACTGTAAGGGGAAGCCAGCCCTGGGGGGATTAAAGGAGGACACAAAGCACCTTTTTGGAGACCTGAATCTCCTGGGAAATTTTCATAGAATCATAGAATTGGCTGGGTTGGAAGGGACCTCAGAGATCATCAAGTCCAACCCTTTTAGGGGGTCAAGCAGAAAACCTGGCCACCACGTGTCAGCCTGTTCCCCTCCATCCCCCCTGCCACAGTCAGCAGTAAAATACTGGGTGAATAATAATAAATACAGCAGAAAACTGGGGTGCACTGTAGGCTTTGGGTGGTCTGAAGCCATAGAAATGGGTGTACAAAGCCCTCATCCCAATGAGCTTGGGGTAAGGATATCCTCTCCCAATCCCCCTCTGGATGGGTTCCCTGGTTTGCTCCCTGGTGCTTGGTCCAGTCTCTTTTTATCATTTTTAAAATAGCATTTTAAAAATTTTAAAAATAATTTTTAAAATAATTTTTAAATTTTTTTTTTTCTATGTTTAGAAAATACTTTTTTCTATATTTTTTTTCCCTATGATATCTCTACATCTGTTAAACCTTGCTCATGCATTTGGCAGCATTTCTCACCATGTTTTCCCTCTGAACTAGTGCAAGAGCTCCCAGGTACTCTGCTGGAACATGGGAAGAATAATAATAATAATTACAAGCTCATTTCACTGAGCTTGTCCTAATTTTGCCATTCCACCTGAAGGCAAAGACCAAAAAAAAAAAAAAAAAAATTAGATTGAAAACCTCATCCTCACATCACACAAGGTGAGATCTGATCAAGGAAAACTCCAGCTCCTTTTTCAACCAAAGAATGTGACCCATGTGAGGCATTTACAGGTGCTTAAAATGTAAAAGCAGCAAATGACACAAGTTTTAATTTTATTTCTTTGTTTAGAACCCACTAGCCACATAGTTTCCAGCTTTCCTCTGTAACTATGGATGTGAGGAACAAATTTGGGTGGTTTTTTTGTTATTGTGCCTTGTTTGAGGGGATTTTTTGTGTGTGGTTTTTTTTTTTTTAACTGATACTGTGTCTTTATCCTTTGAGGAAAATGCTAAATGTCACAAGATGGCAGTGAATCACAAAGCTGCAATGTTCCCCTCTGCACAGAAACAGTCAAATGCTGGATTCACAGATTTTTTTAAACTATTTAATCATATTTTTTTTTTCTTTTAACCCAAAAGCAAATAGAGAGAGCAGTGCTAGAAGGCAGGGATCTCCTCCACCCAAAGGGCTGACATGCAGGGAAGTTTTATGCCCTGGAGCAATGTGAGGATGGAACCTGAATTCTTTTCATCTTCTCTGACATCAACAAAAAAAAAAAAAAAAAAAAAAAAGTGAAAGTCGAGTAAAACAGAGGAATGGAACAAAAAAAAAAACCAACCTTCACTTCCAAAAAAATAAAGGAACTTTTTATGGCTTCTGTTGGTTCATCCATATTCATCACCAATCACATTTTGTGACAAATCATTCCTGGCTGGTTTTGTGCTGGAACAACGAGTGCCATCAGCTGAGCTGCACTTGGGGACCATTTTCTGGAGGGTTCTCAGCTGGCCTGGAGCAAAGTTCCAGGAAATCTTGGATTTCTTCACCCTTCAGAAGGCTTCAGGAGTAGAGATGAAGGAACAACTCCACATTATTTGTTGCCCAGGAACCCACTTCGTGGCCCTTCTGAGCCAAAGATTTTCTCTTTCTGCCACCAGATGAGCCCTGGTGAGTTTCTCTCCTTCTGAAAGTGCCTGCAAAAGTGCTGAGCTTGCAGATCACACCAGGACAAACAAAAAAAAAACATCAGGGCATCCAAAACCATTGAATTCCTGGCCATGCCCATCAACAGGAGATGCTGCAGAGAAAAACAAGCCCTCAAAAAGAGGGAAAAGTCTCTTTTGGAGACAGATCATTGCTTTGGAAGCCACTTAGGCTGTGCCCAGGGCTCCTCAGCTGGGGTCTGCCCACTCTGGAGGACACAGAAGGGACCCAGAGGGATTTTTATAACCTGATCTTTGAGCTCCTGTGGCCACCAGGGTTGTCTTTAGGGCCAGCAGGTCCCATATGGCCCTGTGCTCTGGGATGCAGTTGGCACAGCTCCTTTTGTTCTTTCTCCCAGCCTGTTCCAGTGGCCTGAAATTCATCTGAGATGACCCAAAAACAGGGCTGAAATTTGCCCAAGAGAGGGAGGACTCAAATCAGAGGGGAACCATAGGAGGGAACAGCATCTCCTCCAGAAACACCTCCTGGTCAGGAGGAGCTGGGCTCAACCAGAGAGGACAGGACAGGGATTTCTGCTTTGTCTCCAAGGAAAATTCCTGCCAGCAGCAGATCAAGGTCAAGGGGATGGTGCAGGAGGATGGCCTCGTTTCAGCCTGGCAGGGAAACCTGGAATTCTGCAGTCAGGTTTGGGATGCACCTTGTAGGACAAGGATGTCCTTGGTTGTGCTGCTGCCTTGGAGTGGTGACTCCCAGACTGGAGGAGCTGGAGAACATCTTTGGGAGGTTTTTTTTCCTCTGTCCTCCTGCTAGGAAGATGCTCCAAGGGGCTGTGGTGTGTGAGCTCCTCATGGTCCTTGGGGAGGGCAGGATTCAGATGGCAGAGGGAAAGTTTGGGGCAAGGAGAGAGGCAGTGATGGGGCAGGAGGTGCTGCTGAAGCTCAGCTGGCAGTGGGGATGGTGCAGGATTGCTCAGCCCCAGGAGAAAAAAGGTTACCCCAGGGTGGGAGGAGAACATCACAGGATCCCAGCATGGTTTAGGCTGGAAGGGACCTTACAAAACATCTCATTCCAACCCCCCTGCCATGGGCAGGGACACCTCCCCCAGCCCAGGGTGCTCCAAGCCCCATCCAACCTTCAGCACTGCCAGGGACGGGGCAGCCACAGCTTCTCTGGGCTCAGCACCATCCCACCAAACAATTTCTTCCCCATATCTCATCTAAATCTCCCCTCTTGCAGCTTAAAATCATTACCCCTCATCCCATCCCTCCAGGATGTCCCAAGTCCCTCCCCAGCTTTCCTGCAGCCCCTTCAGGCACTGGAAGATGCTCTGAGGTCTCCCCACTGGATCTTCCTCTTCTCCAGCCTGAACACCCCCAACTCTCAGTCTGTCTCCAGAGCTGCTCCAGCCCTCTGAGCATCTTTGTGGCCTCCTCTGGACTCTTCCCAACCTCTCCATGTCCTCATTTACCCTGATCCCTGCCCCAAACATCTCCCCAGCTGCCTGTGCTCTCCCTGACACCCCCCCCTCCATCCAGACCATCTCCAGGAGATGGCAGCACCAGATCTCCCATCTTCCCCCCATCCCTGGGCAACATTTCCATGGCAACAGGAGCAAAGCATCCCCCAGGGCTTGGAGGGTGACCTCAAAGTTAAGGAAATCCGTGGCCAGGAGCCCAACCTTCCTTGAGCTGGGGCAAGGTGGAAAGAAGCTCCATGTCCCTTTGCTCCTCACTCAGCCTTTAGAAAGCTGCCTGCTCCCTGCTTCCCAGGGTGCTGCTTAGCAGGGGTGGTGTTATCCATCCCTCCTTCCATCCATCCTTCCATCCATCCATCTATCCATCCATCCATCCATCCATCCATCCATCCATCCCTCCATCCATCCATCCATCCATCCATCCATCCCTCCTTCCATCCATCCCTCCATCCATCCATCCATCCATCCCTCCTTCCATCCATCCCTCCTTCCATCCATCCCTCCATCCATCCATCCATCCATCCATCCATCCCTCCTTCCATCCATCCCTCCATCCATCCATCCCTCCATCCATCCATCCATCCATCCATCCATCCATCCATCCATCCCTCCTTCCATCCATCCATCCATCCATCCATCCATCCATCCATCCATCCCTCCTTCCATCCCTCCATCCATCCCTCCATCCATCCATCCATCCATCCATCCATCCATCCATCCATCCATCCATCCCTCCATCCATCCATCCATCCATCCATCCATCCTTCCATCCCTCCATCCATCCATCCATCCTCAGGCTGGTGGCAGGAGAAGCAGCAGTGGGAGCTGGTCAGCATCCACTAATATTCCTGTTCACAAAACCTTGCTCCTCCAGCAAGAAAATCACTGAGGTTGTGGCCCTTAGTGTGCACATTGAATTTTTTTTCTTTCTTTTTTTTTTTTAGCAATTAAACAGCACCTAACATGGAGCCACCAGATGATCCTGAGGGTCCCTTCCAACCCAAAACCATTCCATGATTTTCTGGAAGGTTTTTTGGTGTCTGAAGGAGTCAGGGCATGGATCAAAGAGCTGTTTGAGGATGGTAGATGTTTGGGAAGGGATTTGTAGCAAGCTTTCAAGGCTGCTTTGCTGTCTCAATACTTGACATTTGGCCACCTCCATCTGATGCTCTCAAAATTCCTTCTCAAACCCTCACTGCTCCCCTGACTGCTGGGGAGGACAAACCAGCCACAGGAAATTGTTCTCCACATCTCCTGGAGCCTCCTAACTCAATCCCTGGACCTGGACTCATCCTTCTCCTTCCAGCAGAGCTCAGCAGAGGAGCTGCTCCTGTCCTGTCCTGTCCTGTCCTGTCCTGTCCTGTCCTGTCCTGTCCTGTCCTGCCCTGCCCTGCCCTGTCCTGTCCTGTCCTGCCCTGTCCTGTCCTGTCCTGTCCTGCCCTGTCCTGTCCTGTCCTGTCTTGTCCTGCCCTGCCCTGCCCTGCCCTGTCCTGTCCTGTCCTGTCCTGTCCTGCCCTGTCCTGTCCTGTCCTGTCTTGTCCTGCCCTGCCCTGCCCTGCCCTGTCCTGTCCTGTCCTGTCCTGTCCTGTCCTGTCCTGTCCTGTCCTACCCTGCCCTGTCCTGTCCTGCCCTGTCCTGCCCTGCCCTGTCCTGTCCTGTCCTGTCCTGTCCTGTCCTGCCCTGTCCTGTCCTGCCCTGCCCTGTCCTGTCCTGCCCTGTCCTGTCCTGTCCTGTCCTGTCCTGTCCTGTCCTGTCCTGCCCTGTCCTGTCCTGCCCTGTCCTGCCCTGCCCTGCCCTGTCCTGTCCTGCCCTGTCCTGTCCTGTCCTGTCCTGTCCTGTCCTGTCCTGTCCTGCCCTGTCCTGTCCTGTCCTGCCCTGTCCTGTCCTGTCCTGTCCTGTCTTGTCCTGCCCTGTCCTGCCCTGTCCTGTCCTGTCCTGTCCTGTCCTGTCCTGTCTTGTCCTGTCCTGTCCTGTCCTGTCCTGTCCTGTCTTGTCCTGTCCTGTCCTGTCTTGTCCTGTCTTGTCCTGTCCTGTCCTACCCTGCCCTGTCCTGTCCTGCCCTGTCTTGTCCTGTCCTGTCCTGTCCTGTCCTGTCCTACCCTGTCCTGTCCTGTCCTGTCCTGTCCTGCCCTGTCCTGCCCTGTCTTGTCCTGTCCTGTCCTGTCCTGCCCTGTCCTGTCCTGTCCTGTCCTGTCCTGCCCTGTCCTGTCCTGTCCTGTCCTGTCCTGTCCTGTCCTGTCCTGTCCCAGGGCTGCTCTCGAGCTGCTGGAGCTTTCCCTTTGCTTTTTTTTTTTGCCTGTAGCTTTAGGAAGAGGTGCTGCCCGTGCTGGTGTCACCCTGGGAGGACCTGACACAGCAAAACCAGGGGTGGCTTTTGTCCTGATCCAGCCCTGTCTCTGGCTGGTGACCTGCTGTGCTTCCAGCTCCCAGCTCCATAGGAAAACCCCCCCATCCCTGGAGCAGCAGCATCTTAGGGGGCTGCCAGGCAGCTTCAACTCTTGGTGTGGAATCCTGGAGTCATTTGGGTTGGAAAAGACCCCTAAGGTCAAGTCCCACCATAGAATCCTAGAATCCTAGAATGGGCTGGGTTGGAAGGGACCTCAGAGCTCATCAAGTCCAACCCTTGCTCCACTCCCACTGCAGTTCCCAGCCCATGGCACTGAGTGCCACATCCAGGCTCTTTTGAAATATCTCCAGGGATGGAGAATCCACCCCTTCCCTGGGCAGCCCATTCCAATGCCTGATCACCCTCTCCAGAAAGAAATTCTTTCTAATGTCCAACCTAAACCTCCCCTGGCACAACTTGAGACCTCTTGTGCCCTCTTGTCTTGCTGAGAGTTGCCTGGGAAAAGAGCCCAACCCCCCCCGGCTCCAACCTCCTTTCAGGGAGTTGGAGAGAGTGATGAGGTCTCCCCTGAGCCTCCTCTTCTCCAGCCTGAACCCAGCACTGCCAAGGCCACCACCACCCCATGTCCCACAGCTCCACAGCTTTAAACCCCCTCCAGGGATGGGGCCTCCTGATGAAACAGCAGATCCTCAGCACAGGTCAGGTCTCCTGCTCTGTTTGGTCCTTCCCCAGAGATGCTGCAAGTCTTTGTTTTCCTTCCTTTCCCTCTTTCCCACTCCATAAGGATTTGCCAGCCTGGCTGAAGGCTTCACACTGCATTTGCAGTTTATTCCCATGCAGAGTCAGCCTAGAGAGCTGCCACTCACCAGCCTACCAAGATATTTTGGTAAATATAAATAGAATAAAGCTGGAATACAAAGTAAACTGTTTATTTATGCAGGCAGCAGAAAGCAGGAGCAGTGTTTGCAAAGGATGCTGAGAGCCTCTGCTAGAAGGTTGCTTGTGCCAGGGAAAGTCCAAAGCACTGCTTGAGCTTCACCTCTTAAGTTGTGATGAGCTGCATGGACAGTGCCCAGCTCAGCCCAGCTACTTCCAAGAAGCAAGATCTTGTCCTTGAAACCCACCCCAGAGCTAATCCCAAGCTTTCAGGCCAAAGAGAACCTCGGACACTGGGATTGTTGCTGAAACATTCATTCCCTTAGCTTGTTGGGTCTCTTCTTTCTGGGGGAGAGCAGAAAAGGAAAAATCCCAACATGGAAAACCCCCCTAAAAATCTCACAGAGTGAGAGTAAAGTGTGTGTAATGGGACTCCACATGGCCCATACCAAGGCTTCCTCTGTGCCAAGGACCAAGAGCTCCCACCCTTGTTCCACAGGAACCAACCTCCACTTCCCAACCCTTCCTCCCATCACAAACCACAATCCATGACCTTGGACATGGCAGGATCCTGCACCCAAGGCAGAGAGACCTACAGGGGACTTGACTGATGCCAAGAATCCTTTTGCTCTCCCAACCAGAGTTATCTGCAGCTCAGCAGGGAACATCCTTGAGCCTGGTGGCATCTCTGAGCCCAGGCCAGAAGAAATCACAAGGAACTTTGCTCCAAGAGTCTTCAGGACTTACCACTGGCTGCTGGGATCCAGTTCCCTCACCCAGGGAATGAAGAAATGAGCTCCTTGAACCTTTCCTGGGATGGGATGGAATGGGAAGAGAGGGAGATGAATGAGTTTGCCCGAGAAAGGTGTGAAAATGAGGCCAGGAGCAGAGTCAGAGATCCCAGCAGATGTGCTGGACCACACCTGGTGCCAGCCAGGTTCATCCATGCTGTCCTGGGTGGATTTGGCCTGGCTGGCAAGGAGGGATTGGGGCTTTCCTCTGCCTCCATCCACCCCTCCTTTGTGGGCTACTAAGCAGGCAAGTGTTTTCTCCCAAACATCAGTGCTAATCAGGCAGCATGTTGTGTCTCATTAGGGCTTGTGACAAAGTGACTCAGCTTCCCCCCCTGCCTGGCAGGACAATGATTTCATCCCAGGCCAGGTGTTAGCAGATGGGTGCCAGCTTCACACACTTGCAGCCAAGCTGCTCCTGGCATTAATAAAATCCATCCCCATCAGGCTCCAGAAGGGATGGAAACAGCCACAGGAACATCCACTCCTCAACCTTCCTGCTTGCATCCTCTCCCCCATCTCCTTTCAGCACCCCAGAGCTTGTTGCCCCTTCCTGAAGTCCTCTTTTTGGGGGATAAATCTGTGTTCCACCAAGAGGGACTTGGTTCCTACTCCTGATCCTTCCCCCAGCCAGGAAACAAAAAGCAGGAGGCATTTGCTTCATCCTCCCCAGGCACTGAAGCCAAGAACATTCCTGGGAGCATCCAGAAGGTCGTGGGAAACCTCCAAGGGAAAATGGGATCTGGAAAGAAAGCAGCAAAATGGGATGAGGAGTGGGAACAGATTTCACAGGATACTCCAGAGCAGCTGGTGGCTTGGAAATGAAACACATCTGGATGGCTTCAAGAGGCCTGAGGTGCTGCAGGGGATGCCAGAGATCCACCCATTTTCCAGTCAGCTGAAGCTGACTTGATGCTCCACCAGTACCATTTAATACTCCACTAAAAATGGTCCAAGACTCCCATCCCATTTTTTCTTGGAAATGGCACACCCTGGGAATGGATGGGAAAAAGTAGCTCAGTCAGGAGTTTTCTAGCTTTGGATGAGGCCTCTGCTTCCAGCTTTTCAGGAGGAAAAAAAAAAAAATTATGCTGGAGCAATCCCTGTGTCTGTTCCCTCCCACCCAAGAAGAAGGGAGGTGACAATTTATCTGCCTGCTTCCAGGCAGGGAAGGGACATTCCAGCAGCAGGGATCCAGCTCATCTTCTCCATGGGAAGAAACCAGCAGCACGAGGACATGGACATCAATCAGCAAAGGGCAGGAGGTGGGAAGCACCACAGAAGGCAAAAACAGGCACTGGAGGCAAAGTGGCCACCTGGAGGACATCACTAGCCCAGCAGGGCTTCTAGCATGGCTCAGGGGTTGTTGCCTCCTGATTAGATTTGTCCCGTTGTTAAGAGGCAATTTTTCCATCCTCATGGCCCCACTGGCTCTCTGCTGGCCACAAATCATCAACTCTCTGCTCTCCCTCCCCTATAAAAGGTTCTGGCCACTTGATTTCTTGATCCCAGACCTCCTAAAGCCAGGGGATCACACGTTTGCCTTTTAGGAAGGAAGATTTGTGGGCCAGAAGGCCAGAAAAAAACCCAAAAAATCAATATATATATATTTTCCCTCTTATTTTTCACCTCTATCTGTAATTAACCTCTGGTCAAGGAGCAGTTCTTGCAGCAGAAGGAAGCCAGAGGTGTTCTGGAGTTTTCTGGTCCAGTTGTGCTGGGTTTCCAGGAAGATCTCCCCAAGCTCCTTCTATTTCTGGGTGTCACAGTGAGACAGCTGAGCTCAGGATGCTTTGCTGGCCAAACCCAGCAGGGCTGTGATGCAACAGCCCTGGCTGAGGGCTGCACAAACTTTCCAGCTGGAGGAATTTAATTTTTTTAATAGAAAGATGAGGGGGGAGGGGACAAAAAAAAGGCAGTGAGCAGAGAGGGGAGGCTCAGGGTGACTTTTCTTGGAGCAACAGCCACAGAACACCTTGTTCTGCCTGCCTGGGGTGAGCTTGGCTCATGTCACATCCTTCAGATGTGGAGGAGGAGATGACCCAGTGCCAACCCCTCTGCCATGGGCAGGGACACCTCCCACCAGCCCCATCCAACCTTCAGCACTGCCAGGGATGGGGCAGCCATGGGAGGGATGGCAGGGGATGGAAAAGGAGAGGGTGAGGATGGAAAAAGAGGCTGAGTGGTGAGAAGGAGAGGGTGAGGATGGAGGAGAGGATGGGGTGGAGATGGGGAGGGTGAGGATGGGGAAGTTGGGGATGAGGATGGGGAGGTTGAGGATGGAGATGGAGAAGGGGAAGGTTGGGGAATAGAGAAGGGGAAGGTGGGGATGGAGAAGGAGAGGGTGGGGATGGAGATGAGGAAGTTGGGGATGGGGATGGAGATAGGAAGGTTTGGGATGGAGAAGGGGAAGGTGGGGATGGGGAAGGTGGGGATGGAGAAGGTAAAGTTGGGGATGGAGAAGGGGAGGTTGGGGATGGAGTGGGGGAGGTTGGAGAAGGGAAGATTAGGATGGAGAAGGGGAGGTTTGGGATGGAGAAGGGGAAGTTGGGATAGAGAAGGGGAGGTTGGGATAGAGAAGGGGAGGTTGGGATAGAGAAGGGGAAGGTGGGGATGGGGAAGGGGAGGTTGGGAATGGAGAAGGGGAGGATGGAGATGGAGAAGGGGAGGTTGGGGATGGAGAAGGGGAGGATGGAGATGGAGAAGGGGAGGATGGAGAAGGGGAAGTTGGGGATGAAGAAGGGGAGGATGGAGAAGGGGAGATTGGGATGGAGAAGAGGAAGGTGGGGATGGGGAAAGGGAGGTTGGGAATGGAGAAGGGAAGATTGGGATGGAGAAGGGGAGGTTTGGGATGGAGAAGGGGAAGGTGGGGATGGAGAAGGGGAGGTTGGGGATGGAGAAGGGGAGGTTGGGATGGAGAAGGGGAAGGTGGGGATGGGGAAGGGGAGGTTGGGGATGGAGAAGGGGAGGTTGGGATGGAGAAGGGGAGGTTGGGATGGAGAAGGGAAGATTGGGGATGGAGAAGGGGAAGTTGGGGATGAAGAAGGGGAAGTTGGGGATGGAGAAGGGGAGGTTGGGATGGAGAAGGGGAAGGTGGGGATGGAGAATGTGGGGATGGAGAAGGGGAGATTGGGGATGGAGAAAAGGAGGTTGGGGATGGAGAACAGACAGCCTTGCTTGCATTTGAGCCAGGAGGAGATGAAGCCATGCTGCCCAGGCCCCTTTCCCCCTCAGCTATTGGGTAAATCTCCTCCAGCCCATCACCAAATCTGTGAATCCCCATCCCAGAGCAGCTCCTGCCCTCCAGCTCTGCACATCCCCATCCAAAGGAATCTCCTTCACCAGCAGATCCCTGGAGGCTTTTTTTCCAACCCAGGTCCCACCTATCCCATCCTCCATCCCACCCCACATCCCCGGGACCCCTCAAAGAGCTGGAGGTGAGGATTGGGGTGCTGGGAGCAGCTCTGGGGGTGATGTCTGTGTGGTGGGAGGGGACAGGGCTGGGGGAAGGCCACCACCTCCCCCCTGCACACAGCCAAGTGTCACTCCTCATCACCATCACCCTGCCTGGGGAAGGGATGGGCCACAAGCAGACAGGACCCGAGGCAGGAGAGGGAGGGTGGGGAGAGCATCCCTTCCCCCACCACCCCCCTTCCTGCCCCCAGAGCTTTAGCGGCCCAAAATTCTGCGTTTTTAAAAAAAAAAAAATGTTTATTTTTCAGGATTTAAGAAAAAAAAAAAAAAAAAAAGCAGGCTGGGATTGGGGGCTAGGGGGAAGGGAGGTGTTTTCCAGCTGAAACAAAGCCTGGGGATGCTCCTTAGTCAGGAATTCCCCTCCTGGGAGGTGGCACTTCCTCTCCTGCCCCTTTGTTTCCCTTCCCAAAGAATTATGAGGTCCCCTTCTTTCCCTTCCCAAGGAATTAGGAGGTCAGCCTGCAAAATCCTGAGATCTCACCCCAAAATAAGAAGCCTCTGTGGGCTTTGTCCCTTCCAAACCCCCTTCTCTGGGAAATTCTGGGGAAGCTTGGGCAGGTTGGGGAGCTGGTTCCCCCAGGTTGTGCATCCCCAAGGTGAATTTTTGGGTTCTTTCCTCTGCAGAGAAACACCCCTGAGCCCAGATTGGGCCTCTGGACCTCCCCCAGGAAGATTTTGGTGTTGCAGATGGGCTGCCATGTGAATCCTTCACCTTCAGCCACCTCTCCTGAGGCCACCTCCCCCCTGGGTGATGCTGAAGGGGACCCCAGAAACCTCCAGGCTCCCATTTGATCTTGTGAGTAAAAAATAATAACTAAATAAATAAAAATTATAAAAATAAATAAATTTAAAAAAAAAAAAATAAAAAAAAATAAATCCAGCACAGCTCAGCCACCCCCCATCTCCCTCAAACTGAACCCTGGGATGGGGAAGGAGGAAGGGAAAGAGGGAGAATTCCTTCAGACAACAGAGGTCCTGGGCTGTCCTGATTTTTCCCCTGTGCTGCAGCCAGTGCCAGATTATTATCCTCAAAGTGGCACACACAAAATTTAGCAGCAGGGGAAGAGAAAAAAAAAAAAAAAAAAGAAGGAGAAAAACCTCATTCCCAGAGCAGGGAGTTTGGTGTTGGTCTCATTAAAGACTGAATCACAACAAACCAACTCATTTCTCTTGGCTTCATGGCAATGGGAGCAACACAGAGAGTCCAGATTGTCCAATTATTGCTAATTCCTGGCAATAATGAATGCAGTGAGGATTGGGACAGCATCTTCCCAGCAGCTCTGGGGCTGCTTCACCCTTCCTCAGAGCTTTCATGGAAGCCACCAGCACTCCTTTTTTTTTCTTTTTTTCCTTTTTTTTTTCCTTTATTTTTTCCTTTTTTTCTTTTCCTTTTTCTTCTTTTTCCTTTTCTTTTCTTTCTTTTTTTCTTCTTTTTCTTTTTCTTCTTCTTTTCCTTCTTTTTCTTCCTCTTTTTTTTTTTTTTTGCTGGGGGTGTGATTGTTGCCCTGGTTGTTTCTGGGGGGTCATTGGTGTTATTTCCAGAACCTCACCAAGCAGTTTGCTCTTGGCACTTCATCAGCAGGAGGGAATGGGTTGGGTTGGAAGAGAGCTCCAGGATCACCCATTCCCAACCCTCCTGCCATGGGATTGGGAACCCCAACCTCCCACTAGCCCAGGGTGCTCCAAGCCCCATCCAACCTTCAACACTGCCAGGGATGGGGCAGCCACAGCTTCTGGGGGCACCCTGGGGCTCAGCAGCCTCACCCCAAACAATTTCTTCCTAAGATCTGACCTAAATCTCCCCTCTTTCAGCTTAAAATCATTCCCCTTCATCCCATCCCTCCATGTCCTTGTCCCAAGTCCCTCCCCAGCTTTCCTGCAGCCCCTTCAGGCATTGAAAGTTGCTCTAAGGTCTCCCTGGAGCCTTATTATTAGTAATATTCCTTTAATTAATATCCCCAGATCTTTTTGTAGGGTGGGGTAGGTGCCCACCCATTTTCAAGTCATTTCCTGGCCAAGGAGGAGCCTCAAGGGTCAGAGGATGGCAAGGGCAGGGAGGGCTGGGGAGGACAAGCAGGAGGTTTTGCTGCAGAGCTGGCTTGGAGGAGGATAAAACACTGCATGGGGTGTGAGCTAATGGCAAGGAGAGGTTTTTATGGTGTTTGTCTTTTTTTTTTGGTTTTTTTTTTTAGAGCTTGTCAGTGGGAAGCATATGGCTGCTGCTGAGCTCTCAGGCTTATTTAGGATTTAGTGACTATTTGATCTATTTTAATCCAGATGTTCAGCTCATCACATAATGAGATCCCACCAGAGGAACCATATCCTGATGCTTCCCAGGCACCCAAGGCCCCCAAAATGCTCTGAGGAGGAGGAGGAGGAGGAAGAGCAGCTTCCTCAGGTTTCCAGGAGGAATTCCAGGAGGGAGAAGGTGAGGACATCTGAGCTGGGGAACCTCCACCAGGTGAGGAAACCATCTCACCACAGATCCTTCTGGCATCCTCCCCAAGCAGGGGCTAAAAGGTGAGATTTTTACCTGAAAGCATCAACATTTCTGAAGGGTATCAGCAAAACTTGGACACCTTTCTCTCCTTTCTCTCCAGTCTCCTTTTCCCTATCCCAAGGGTCTTCTGTCCTGGGAGAGGCACCTGGGAAGCACCAGCACTGCTGGAGCTGTGATCCAACCTGGACAACGTGTCCTTTGGTGTCCAGAAGAGGGAATCTGGGATCTCCCATCCTCAATTCCATGCTGGAATCATGTGGCCATCCTTGGAGTGCTGATGGATGGGCAGGATGGGCTCTGATGGGGATCATCTGCCCTGGATTTTGGCCTAAATTCATGTGGAGTACATCAGCTCCCACTGGAGGGCTGGAGTCAGTTCCTGGGAGTATTTTAGCATCATGGAATTCCAGACTGGGTTGGGTTGGAAGGGACTTTCATCCATTCCAACCCCCCTGGACATCTCCCACCAGCTCAGGTTGCTCCAAGCCCCATCCAACCTGGCTTTGCCATTGCCATCTGAGAAGCCCTGCTAAAATACTGCTTTCCAGGAGAAATGGTGGTTATTTTGGAACACTAAATGTCTCTGTTTTCCAAGCTGTCTTCTGTTGTTGGCTCCCCAGCAGCTGACAAAAATACATCACATGCTACCAGGGCAACTCCAAAAATCCCCCTGTCATCACTGCAGGCTTTGTGTTGAGAGTTTATCAGGAAGAAAAAAAAAGAAAAAAATTGTTTTTTTTTTTCCCAGGTGTAACTCTGACTTTGCCCCAGGCCTGAGGATGAAGCAGAGAGTCAGAGAGGAGATGAAAGTGACCCAAGGAGGTGGCCTGGGCCAGGAGCTGCAGGAATCTGTGCTTGGCCCTGGGCCATGGAAAGATGATGTGTCCTGCAGTTTTCCTCTTGCTTCCCTCTGTGCTGCCTCCTTCACCCCCAAACCTCCTTGAGATTGGACAGAAACACCCAGAAGTCTCCTTTGGGAGCACCTGGCCCTCCATCAGCTGCACATTGGGCATCTCTCCATCAGGCACTGTCATGGGGGTGTCTTGAACAGGGGGGCAGCCAGGAAAGGAGGAGGTTTCAGAGGATTTGGCATGGTGAAAAGCTGACAGCATCCACCCAGACATCTGGAGGGTTGTGCCAGGCAGTGCTTTGCTGCATGGAACCACTGTGGGTCCTCCAGGACATCCAGAGATAGCCCAGGATGGGCCTGGCATCCCCCTGGGGTGATGTCTCCAGGGCTTTGGAGATGGAGAAGCTGCAGCTCCTCCACCAAGCATGGAAAGGGTGAGTTTTATTTAGTGAATCTTCCCAAATGAACAACCCACAGTGTTTGCCACCAGCTGCAGGTGGCCCTAAGGACTCCCTAGGTTGAGTTGTGCTGCTTTCTGAGCTCATCCTTAAGGGCTTAAGGTGAAAAATCAGAGAGGTGGCTTTAATTCTGCATTCAGGAGGCCTCGTGGCATGCATGGCCTTGCAGTGCCTCCATCCCATGGGGCTGGAATCTCCATTTTCCCTGGGATTTTTGTGACCTGCAGCTTCCCCAGCTCTCCAGAAACCTTTCCAAGCTGAGGGCTTTAAAAAAAAAAAAATAAATAAAATAACCCTGCCTCTCTTGACATTTAATTAAAGAGCTGCAGAGTGCACAGGATGGGGCCAGGAGAGCCATTAGCTGAGTGTCCTTGATGGAGCCTGAAGGAATCAGTGCTCTGGGGAGGATGGGAAACTCATTCCAGTGAAGATGCTGAGGCAGGAGAGACCCCTTGGCCTCAGTGCTCTTTGCACTTCTGACCCTCCTCTCCCCCCCTCCTCCATCCCAGGTGGTTCCTGGGAGGTTTGCCCAGGGCACAGGAAACTCCATGTGGGAAAAGCATCTCTGCTGTCAGAGGAGGAGAGGCTGCAGCAGCAAACTGGTCCTTGAAGTGAGTTTATTTTCTTACTGGGTTGAAGAGAAGGTGGCAAGGCAAGGCAAGGCAAGGCTGGCAGCTCCATCCTGCCTCCAGCTCCCTGAGATGCAGGGCTGAGTGGAAAAAGGAGGAGCCCTGGACCTTCCCCATCCCTCTGACAGCAGATCCCATTCATCCCAAGGATCATTGAGCTTCTGGACTGCACCCTGCTCAAGAGTGTCTGCACATCTGCAGACATCTGCACATTTTTGTTCTTGCAGCTGATGGAGGGCCAGGTGCTCCCAAAGGAGACTTTTGGGTGTTTCTGTCCAATCTCAAGGAGGTTTGGGGGTGAAGGAGGCAGCACAGAGGGAAGCAGGAGGAAAGCTGCAGGACACATCATCTTTCCATGGCCCAGGGCCAAGCACAGATTCCTGCAGCTCCTGGCCCAGGCCACCTCCTTGGGTCACTTTCATCTCCTCTCTGACTCTCTGCTTCATCCTCAGGCCTGGGGCAAAGTCAGAGTTGCACCTGGGAAAAAAAAAAAACATTTTTTTTTCCCTTCTTCCTGATAAACTCCCAACACAAAGCCTGCAGTGATGATTTGGGGGGATTTTTGGAGTTGCCCCGGTAGCATGTGATGTGTTTTTGTCAGCTGCTGGGGAGCCACATCTCCACATCTCCACCCTCTCCAGACCATCCCTGCTTTTACCACAGCCTTTTCCTACCTTTTTATCCTGGCATGGGATGCTCAGGGCACACAGGGGGTGCTGGGCATGTTGGAAATCTTAGGCAATGCTCCCAAAACCCCAGTTTCTTAGGGGTGTTTGGTGTTTCCCACCAGCCTTGGGTGCTGCCAGGCTGCAAGAAGAGGTTGATCTGCCACCTTTGATTTGGCCAAGGTCATCTGAGGTGACACCACAAGTGGGATCCTGGTGGATCAGGCCCTCCCCAGCCTCCAGCAGCCTTTGCTGGAGATGTTTCAGGGTTTTTAATAGTGGACTCCTTCCCACAGCCACCCCCAGAGATGGCACGTGCAGATCATCAGCTGAAAGCCTGATGTGGGCAGACAGCCCACGCTGGGTTCCCTAAATAAACCTTCCCCTCCCTGGCTGGCTCTCCAGCTCTTTGCAAAAGGGTTGGATTTTATTATTTTTGGGGTTCATCTCAGGGCCTGAGGGGCTCCTGGAGCTTTCTCAGCACCAACCTCACTCCTTGGAAGGGACCTGAAACTCCTCGTTCCTCTTTGGACCTCCCTGGCTCTAACAAAGTCTTTTTTTTTTTTTTTTTTTTTGCTTTTTCTCCACCAGCCACGGAGATGCTGAACCCACTGCAGAACTTTTGGCAGCAGAGAAAACTCCTGGAATAAGCAAACACCTCCCCATGGCCCCTTCCCATCACACCAGGGAATGGGTTGGGGTGGAAGGGACCTTCAAGACCACCCAGCTCCAACCTCCCTGCATGGCCAGGACCCCTCCCACTGAACCAGGATGCTCCAAACTTTTTTTAGAGAGTGGGAAATGCCCCCAGCACAAGCCTGGTGCTGCTCTCAAAGCTTCTTTTACTTGTGACCAACCCCCCTGCCAGCCCCAGGAGCTGCTCCTGCAGGATGAGGAGGGTTGGGGGGTGGGAACTCCTCTGCAAGAGCTCTCAGGCTGCCAGCAGCATTAGGGCAATTTATTGCCTGACCCCAGCTTGGAAATGAAATCCCTCATGCTTGACTTGACCTCTTGGCCAAATCATCATTACGTGGGAAACTTCTTTTTATTATTATATATATATAATATGTATGTATAATTTATTATTTTTATTATTATTATTATTATATACCTTCTTTTTATTATTATTTTTTGGGTTTCTTTTGCTGTTTTCTTTTTCCCCCATTGTGTAAAAACAAAAAAGCAGGGGAGGGAGAGAGGAGGAAAGAGGCCAGGCTGGGGGAGGAGAGGCCTGCTGCCTCCACATCTCCTCTTCTCATGTGTCCCTCGACCAACCAAGAGTCTGAGGAATCCAGAGGAGCATCAGCAGGTGCTTTATGGAGGGGATTCCCTGCTGGATGCCTGCCTGAGCCTTTCCTATGCTGTGTACCCCCAGCCTCCTGACCCTTCCCATCCCTGCATCCCAGCAGAAGCTCTGGATGGGTCCCTGGGGCTCTGCAGGGACCACACTTTCCACCTCCACCATCTGGGACTGAGTTTCCTGAAGAAGGCACAAATCCAAAAATTATTCCCCCCTAGCAGGCATTTATTCCAGTTGGGGTTATTGTGCCAAAATGATGAAGTTTCCTGAATTCAAAGGCCAGGTTCAGTTCCTAGCTGCAGGGAAAGGAACAGGAGAGTCATCTGGACCTTGTTCTCCTCACCATCTGCCCCAGGACCAGTCTCAGAGTTAGGAGGAGCAGGCATGGGAACAGCATGGATCTGAGCATCCTTGGCAATGCCCCATCCCAGGGTGGCTGTGGATGCTCTGCTAGGAAGGATTTGATTAGGGAATGAGATAGGACAAGGAGGAAGAGGTCTTCAGCTCAAAGAGGGGAGATTTAGGTTGGATTTTAGGAAGAAATGGCTTGGGGTGAGGGTGCTGAGCCTCTGGTTGCCCCCAGAAGCTGTGGCTGCCCCATCCCTGGCAGTGCTGAAGGTTGGATGGGGCTTGGAGCACCCTGGGCTGGTGGGAGGTGTCCCTGCCCATGGCAGGGGGTTGGGATTGGATCATTTTCCAACCAAAACCATTCTGGGACACTGTGATTCCCAGGAGTGGAGATGCAGAGGAGATCTTGGGGAGAAATTCTTTGGTGTGAGGCTGCTGAGCCCCTGGTTGCCCAGAGAAGCTGTGGCTGCCCCATCCTTGGAATTTTGAAGCCCAGGTGGGATGGGGCTTGGAGCACCCTGGGCTGGTGGGAGGTGTCCCTGCCCATGGCAGGGGGTGGAAATTGGATCATTTTCCAACCCAAACCATTCTGGGACTCAGTGGTTCCCAAGAGGAGAGATGGAGAGGAGATCTTGGGGAGAAATTCTTTGCTCTGAAGGTGCTGAGCCCCTGGTTGCCCAGAGAAGCTGTGGCTGCCCCATCCCTGGAATTTTGAAGCCCAGGTGGGATGGGGCTTGGAGCACCCTGGGCTGGTGGGAGGTGTCCCTGGGCATGGCAGGAGGGTTGGGACTGGATGAGCTTTAAGATCCCTTCCAACCCAAACCAGTCTGGGATTCTGTGATAGCTCAGCCCCAAAAACACCTGGAAAAACATTGGGTACCCCCCCAGCCATCTGGCTTAGACCAAACCTCTCCTCCCCAGCAAGTTTCAGAGGAGGTGGACAGAGAAACAGCAGCCACAGCTTTCCCAAGAGCTCTTTGTTCAGGATTTCTGGCACAGCTGGGGATGTCAGGAGTTATTTATGGGTTGTTTCTTTTTTAGCCTGCTGTGATCAATAGGTGTGACCCATTGCACAATCCAATGCCATAGCAGGCATCAGGGGAGCAGAGATTTTCCTCTCTGTGGTTATAAACCACACACCAAGTTGCCTCTCAAGAAGGGGGAAGAAACAGTCCCTCCTTTCAGGCTGAAAAAAAAAAAAAAAAAAAAAAAAAGCTGGCTTGGATTCCCATGCCAATTCCAGGAGTTTCTCCCTGTATTCCAATGGGTTTCCAACCAGGCAGCTCTAGGTGAGCCAAAGCTTCAGGAGATTTGCAGAGCCCCTCACCTGTTAGAAATGACCCTTGTTAATTAACAAATTAACTGAGGGAACCTGTGGTGATGGGGGAGAAGCAAGACCCAGCTGGAACACATCCAGCACTGCCTGGATGCACCTGGAGCTCCTGAGGCCTTGGGGATATCCTGAGGCTCCTCCTGAGCTTCCCACTTGGAGCAGCAAAGTTCCTCCCTGACCCCAGCAGCAGGTAAGAGGTTTTTTTGGGGGAGTTTTCCACGTTTTCCTGCTCAAAGAAGTGCAGATCACCTGCATCTTGCAGGAGGGGTTGGGGAGGGTGCTGCTCCTGAGCTGAATTTGGGGTGTGAACTCAGCTCCTGGGTGAGCTGGAAGCAGCGAGCAGAGAACCTGCTCCTAAGCAAGGGTCAGGGCTCCAAAGAAAAGCTTCTCAAGCAGCTCTCTGGTCTTTAACCCAGTTCTGGGTCTTTCTGGGGTCCACCACAAGATGGGACAGGATTTGGCATTGCTGCCTTCAGGGGTGAAGCTGAAAGTGCCGTGGGGTGAGCTGGGAGCTGGCCTGGAGCTGGGAGAGGTTTGGGTGCAGTCTGTGTCCCACTCCCAGGGCTTTCCTCAAGGAGATTCCATGAGCTGGGTTCGATGCCAAGGGATGGGAGTGAAGGTCCCAACTTCCCTCCATGCTTATCCCAACTTCAGGAGCACCAGCAAAGGCTTCTCCCTCCTGCCCAGCCAGGTTCCTTGGGACCAGCTCCTGCATCCCAGGCTTTCATCCCCATGGATTTGCCTGAATGATTTGGGATGAGATCTGAGGAAGGGTGTGAGAGTGCTGAGGCCCTGGGTGCCCAGAGAAGCTGCAAGAGGGGAGATTGGGATGAGATCTTGGGAAGAAATTGCTTGGGGTGAGGGTGCTGAGCCCAGAGAAGCTGTGGCTGCCCCATCCCTGGCAGTGTTGAAGGTTGGATGGGGCTGGGAGCACCCTGGGCTGGGGGAGGTGTCCCTGCCCATGGCAGGGGGTGGAAATTGGATCATTTTCCAACCCAAACCATTCTGGGATGCTGTGATTCCCCATAGGGGAGATGGAGAGGAGATCTTGGGGAGAAATTCTTTGTTCTGAGGGTGCTGAGGCCCTGGTTGCCCAGAGAAGCTGTGGCTGCCCCATCCTTGGAATTTTGAAGCCCAGGTGGGATGGGGCTTGGAGCACCCTGGGCTGGTGGGAGGTGTCCCTGCCCATGGCAGAAGGGTTGGGATGACCTTTAAGGACCCTTCCATCCCAAACCATTCCATGTTTCTATGGTTTCAGTGCTCCCCATGCTTCCTTTCTTTTGGGACACCCAGAAGCTGAGGCTTGAGGCTGTTCTGGCATGGGCCAAGGGTGCAGCTCACACCCTGAGGATTTTGTCACCCAAATATTTGAAGAAGACAAATGGGTGGGTGCAGGGGGGTGATGGGTGGCCCAGACACTGCATGGGGCAGGGGTTTGGCCATCTCCACACCAAGGTTTATCCCAGCACCTTGGTCTGAAGTCCCAGCAGCACTTGCTGAAGGACATCAGAGAGCCCTCAGCACCTCTGCTGATGGGGAAACTGAGGCACCCCAATGACAAAACCCCATAAACCACCCTCCAGCAGATTGAAAACTCTCTTTATGGGTGAAAACCTTCCTTCTCCCTGCTTGGGTTTGGGATTTAATTCCCCACAGGAGGATTTTTTTATTCCAAAGGTCACCATCTCAAGCCTAAATTTTCTGGAGAATTGGTTAAAATCAGGAGCAAAGTTCCAGCCTCCTCCTGAACCTCCCTCACAGCATCTTCTTCAGCTCTTTGCCAGGACAAGGATCTCTCTCCCTTTTTTTGAAGGCAGAGGCTCCTCTCCCCACCCCAGATGGCATCCCCAGGAGCAGCAGCTCCGGATGGACAAGTCACAATAAAATCTCTTTTTTATTTATCCAGTGCCCCCGTCCTGCAGCTCTTGCTGCACCAGCCTAGGGACAGCACAAAGAGATTTTAAAACATCCTGGAGTTTGTTTCTGAAAGGTGCATCCGTTCCTTGATGTTTCCAAGGGTTTGGGATGTGTCTCAGCCTTTGCAGGACGTGGTAACAGCTTCATTTTTGGGTTGGTTTTGATTTTTTAATTTTTTTTTTCCTATCCAGATCATAATTTCTCGGGTTAAACTTGGTCTTTAAAAACACAGATGGGCTCAGTTTAAAGCCTGGGAGAGGATCCAACTCGAAGTTTTCCAGCTGGTAGAACACCCTCACTGCTGAAAAAAGGGTGAACTTGGAGATTCAAGCAGCTCCAGCTCCTCCTTGCCCTTCACTTTGCCTTTTCCCAGCGATGCTGAGGAGCTGGCAGCCCCCAAAAAGGGCTTCATGGGGCAGCTTTGCTCAGCCCCTGACCTTGCACAAACCCAAATGTCCCCTTCACCCCCCTGGCCGTGGATCAGGTTTCTCAGCCCATTGTAAATGTGGCTTTTTCCTCAACTTCCTTCCATTTTTCTGTGCTCCCTTTGAACCTCCAGCACAGGAGCAGGATGCAGGATTGACCCTTGGTGGGACAGGAGCCTGAGGAGTTCCTCAGCTTTGCTCAAAAAGCATTTGGCAAATGGTTACAGAATCACAGAGTTATTTTGGTTGGAAAAACCCTTTCAGACCATCAAATCCAACCATTCCCCCAGCACTGCCAAGGCCACCCCTGCCCCATGGCCCTCAGCACCACATCTCCAGGGCTTGGGAATCCCTCCAGGGATGATGGGGACTCCCTGGGCAGCCTGGGATAGGGTCCTGACAACCCTTTCCAGGGAGAAATTGTTCCTAAAATCCAACTTAAACCTTCTGGCACAACTTGAGGACATTTCCCCTTGTCCCATCCCTTGTTCCTGGGGAGCAGAGCCCGACCCCCCCTGGCTCCAACCTCCTCTCAGGGGGATGCAGAGAGCCAGGAGCTCTCCCCTTGGTTTCCCTGCTTCCCTATGGATGAGTTCATCACAGGGATGGGTATTTGGAATTTTCTCTGTAAACCTGACCTCAAAACCCAGCTCCTGACCCTTTATTTAGCTTTGGCTGTGATGCTCCAGCAGCAGCAGAACCCCTGGAGGGGGGGCTTTGTGTCCCCCATGATCCAGGGTGGGGGTCAGGAAGGGGAACCAAGGCTTCCAATTTTTGGCAATCTGAACCTTGGGGAATTTTGGGACTTGCAGTCCAGATACAGAGAGAGAGAGAGCAAGGTCTGTAGGGAGAGGAATGAACACAAAAAGCAAACTGTGTGGGCTGTTTTGGGTGGTTTGGGGGGCTGGGGTGTGTATGGAGGTGCATGTGAAATAAGGAGCTTTGGGGGTGATGTGATCAGGGAAGAAATCCTGGGTTGAAAGAGAAAGGGGGAGAATATCTGAAGATGAAAGGAGTTTGGAGGGCTGAGCCCTAGGTGAGAAGGAGGGATTGATTCTCTCTGCTTCAGCAGAGCCTCAGGGTGCTGGTAAAAAAAAAAAAAAAAATTGTATTTTCAGTCCAAAGCTGCTCTGGTTCTTTGCAGAGGAACCTGGCCAGGCTGGGGACCAGGAGGATGGGGACACAGAGGTGATCAAACAAACCCCCCCTTGCCATGGGGCAGGAGGTCAGGGCTGACCCTCCCCTGGCTGCTCCAGCCCAGGATTGTCATGGAGGGACCATCATTAATATAGGGAGCATCATTAATGAAGGGATGATCATTAATATAGGGACTGTCATTAATGGAGAGACCATCATTAATGGAGGGGCCATCGTTAACGGAGGGGCCTTCATTAATGGGGAGACCATCATTAATGGGGAGACCATCATTAATGGAGGGACCTTCATTAATGGAAGGATCATCATTAATGGAGGGGCCATCGTTAGTGGAGGGAGCATCATTAATGGGGAGACCATCATTATGGGAGGGACCATTATTAATAGTGGGACCACCATTAATGGAGGGAGCATCATTAAGGGAGAGACCATCATTAATAGAGGGACCATTAATGGCCATCATTAGTGGCAATCATCATTAATAGGGAGAGCATCATTAATGGAAGGAGCATCATTGATAGAGGGACCATTATTAATATAGGGACCTTCATTAATGAAGGGATGATCATTAATGGAGGGAGCATCATTAATGAGGAGACCATCATTAATGGAGGGATGATCATTAATATAGGGACTGTCATTAATGGTGGGACCTTCATTAATAGTGGGAGCATCATTAATGGAGGGATCATCATTAATGAGGAGACCATCATTAGTGGAGGGAGCATCATTAATGGGGAGACCATTGTTAATGGGGAGACCACTATTAATGGAGGGATGATCATTAATATAGGGATGATCATTAATATAGGGACCATCATTAATGGGGAGACCATCATTAAGGGAGAGACCATCATTAATGGAGGGAGCATCATTAATGGAGGGAGCATCATTAATGGGGAGACCATCATTAATGGAGGGATGATCATTAATATAGGGACCATCATTAATATAGGGACCATCATTAAGGGAGAGACCATCATTAATGCAGGGAGCATCATTAATGGGGAGACCATTATTAATGGAGGGAGAATCATTAAGGGGGTGACCATCATTAATGGAGGGACCCTCATTAAGGGAGAGACCATCATTAGAGGAGGGAGCACCATTACTGCAGGGCCCACCTTTTGCTTTCAGGAGAGTGAAACCTCTGGAGAGAGAGAGAGAGGCTCAGAAGAAGCCAAAGTCCTGCTGACTTTCAGAAGAACTCAGTTATTGATTCCTGGGGACTCTGCTGCTCCCCAGAGGGCTGGAAAAAAGCCCAAGGCGGTTGTCTAGGATCCTGGAAACTCGGGCTCTGAGAAGAGCCTTGTTTCACCAGGACCTTTCTTCGTGCAATGTCAGAGCAAGGTCATTCCCCAGGCTGCTCTCCAGCAAGCAGCCAGCCAGGAGCTGCAGGAGCTGCCAGCCAAGGCCACCACCCTTGAAAAGGGATCAGAAAAGGGATTTCTCCCCCCCAAAAAAAGCCCTTCCGTGGCAAAGAGCAGGAGGTTTCCACCTGGCCAAAGGGGTTGGTGTGGTGAAGCCCCTGCCATGAAGAGCTGGAAGATGTCCAGTGACCCCCCCCCCCCAGGCCAGGGATGAGGTGGAAAGGTGCTGAAATCACCCCAAAAATCAGTCCCCTGTGCAGAGGGCTCCATACAGGAGTGGGCAAGGTCTGTGTGGATGTGGGCAGGAAAAGTGCAGGTGTCTGGGGTACAGGGAGAAAGCCAAAGCTCCCCAGTTCCCTGACAGGCTGAGAGTTGGGGGTGTTCAGCCTGGAAAAAAGAAAGCTCCAGGGAGACCTCAGAGCATCTTCCAGTGCTTGAAGGGGCTGCAGGAAAGCTGGGGAGGGCCTTGGGATAAAGGTATGGAGGGATGGGATGAGATGGAATGATTTTAAGCTGAAAGAGGGGAGATTTAGGTTAGATTTTAGGAAAAAAATGTTTGGGGTGAGGGTGCTGAGCCCCAGGGTGCCCCCAGAAGCTGTGGCTGCCCCATCCCTGGCAGTGCTGAAGGTTGGATGGGGCTTGGAGCACCCTGGGCTGGGGGAGGTGTCCCTGCCCATGGCAGGGGGGTGGGAATTGGATGAACTTTAAGGTCCCTTCCAACCCAAACCATTGAGGGATTCTCTGATTTTAAAACAGTTCTCAGTGCCCAGGTCTTTACTTGACTATCAGCCTCCTCCTGATTTCAGAGTGATGTCCAGGATGACCCTGGAGCTCCCTTTGCTTTGCACCCTTCGTAAGAGACACACAAAAACAAAACAAAAAAAAAAAAAATGTTCTTCACTCTTTCCCTGCTCCACATGAACCCAAAGCTGTAGAAAGCTGCCAGCCCTGAGCCTGGGGGTTGGCATGAGGGATGGCAGAGCTCAGCTGAGAGCTGTTTAATTTGGGTGAAAGACACCGTGTGGGAAGCAGCCCTGCCTCAGCTCAGCTCTCGAGGTGTGTAGGAGCCAGCTCAGCTCCTTCTCAGCTGATTCTAAGCAGCAACGTGTTGCTTTGGGAGGAGATGAAATGCCAGGAGCTGTGGAGGGGGCTGGAGAAGGGGAGAGATCTCTCCATTCAGTTCTGCAGGGCTGAGAGCAGCAGCAAAGCTCTCAATGGGAGCCTGGGAGATGCTCTGCAGAAGGACCGTGGCAGATCTGGGAGGTGACAGGGGCTGTGCCAGGCTTGTCCCCTTGGAAAAAGCCCTGAGATGTTTTCCTAGCAAAAAAAATTAAAAGTTTCTCTCGTTTTCTCTCCAGCAGCCATGCTCCAAACGCCCCTGGACACAGGGAGGGAAGATTTGTCACATGGCCCCATACTTCCTGCAATACCCATGAGAGTTTTGGGTGTTGCACAGAGAGATTTCTGCTCTTTCCCCTCAAAATCCAACTGAAAGACTGAAACCATCAAGGCCTCCAAGAGCTGCTCAGAGCCTCCTGCATCCCCCCTTACACGGAGAGACCTCTCTGGGCTTGAGCAGCTTCTGCTCCCCACGGAGCTGGAGATGAGACAGCCCTTGGCGTTGGTATTTCTGAGCACCCCCAAACCATCTGCTTTGCTTTCAGCCCTCTTCTGGGGCCCTGGGAGAAGGAGGAGGAGGAGGAGGCTCCAGCTGAGAGAAAGGGACAAGGCCGCCCACTTGTGCTGAGTAACCAGTGCCAAACTGGGTGCCAGCACACACACACAAATATTTCCACTCAGCTTGCTGTGCACGAGGGTCTCTTGATTATTTCCTGCTTTAAACACCCTTTGGCCCTCAAATGCTGATCCTCCCACCCTCTGACCAGCCCACCAAGGTTTCCACCTCCAGCCCCACCAGCTGAGGAGTTGTTCCATCAGCAAAGAAGGGGATGTGGTCCCTGCCCTGGCAGTTTGAAGGCTGTAGGTGTGCAGAGTCACATCCCAAGGGCTGCTGCTGGCAAAACACCTCTGCCTCTTCAGCCCTGGCAAGCTGGGGAGCTTGCCCATCTCCTTGGGCACAAGCCCAAATTCACCTCCTTGGTGACTTCCAGACAGCCCCAAAGATGTTTCTGTGGTGTCTGCAAACCCATGAGAAGGAGTCCAGCTCCCAAGCCAACAGCTACAGCCCTGTTCCAAGGACATTCTGGAGTGGAGAACCCCCAGTTGGGTCTGTGCTGGGCAGCTTTACATCCAGGTGCACTGGAATCATGTCCCACTGTGTCCTAGCTCACTGCCACCCATGGAGAAGGCACTGGAGGATGCTTGGACCCAGGAGCTGAGCAAAGCCCTGCATCCAGGAGCTGAGAAGGTGCTGATGGTTTGGGTGGCAAAAAAAGCAGAGTGAGTGCCCAGTGCTGCCCATTCCTAAAAGCATAAGGAAAAAGGACTTTCTTGGAGGCAAAAGGTTGGATCTGAACATTATTTGTGGTCTTCCTGGAGGTCTTCCCTCAGCCTTAGGTTGTTTTCCCTCCCTCCGTGCCTGGAGAAGAGATTTCCAGAGACCCCCACGAGTCCCCTGGCTCTCCAAGGTTTCTGCCCTGTCTACAAATAGTTGGGAGTTGCTGAAAAGAGCAGATCTGCAACCACAGTTGGCAAATTGCATCAACAAGCATATTCCCAGCCAGGCATTGTTCCAGTTTGTATATGTCTGAAAAGAACTGTTCAGGCATATGTTGAAGTTGGCACCTTCTCCCTGGGACTCGCTGCAATCCCAGGGCTGGAGCATGAGAACCAGAGCCAGGCTCACAGGATGCTCAGCAAAAGAGGGAAAACAAAGTCCACTGGGAATGGTGGTGGGGCCCTGGGGAGGACAAGGAGCAGAGGGATGTCCCACCGGCGCTGCAAAACACCTCTTGGAAAAGGGTCAGAAGAGGCAGGGAACGGTCAAAAGAGAGAATGGGTTGGGTTGGGAGCTTGCCAAGTCCAACAAGTGGTGTAGAAGAGGAGAACAGACCAAGATAATCCCTGTGAAGAGCTGCAGCAGGTGGGAGAAGAGCTGGAAGGAGAGGAGGAGAGTGTGGTGGGAACTCAAAGCATGTGAGGTGTCCTGCAGGCTTCAGCTGATGCTGGAGAAGGCAACACCTTGCAGGGAGGATGGGCTCAGCAGGACACACTCCCAGCCCTCATGGAGTTCTGCAGCCCTCTCCAGTAGGGAAAAGGAGCTGGAAAAGCCTCCTGCTCCAACCATCATTCGGAAATGGGAGAGGTGTTGATAGGACTTGACCTTCTCCAGCCCCGAGCAGCAGCCCTGCTCTGTCCTTCCTCCTCTCCAGCTTTAGGACCACCTGGTTCTCCAGCCAGGACCTGCTGGGACCCAACAGAATCCCACCCACGGGACAGATGGCTTGGTCCCAGGTCCAGTCCTGGTCCCCAGAGGTGACTCTGAATAAGTCAGAGGGTTTCAGTTGTCCTTTCCATCCCAGGAGGATGTCACACACAGCTCCTGGAGCTCTGCCAGCAACAACTGATGTGGAGAGATGCTCACAGCCTGCAGTCCTACAGGGAGCAGTCCAGCTCCTGCCCGGTGTAATTAGCAGGGATAATTAATTACCTGTCCTGCCACTTCACTGCCAAGCAGCAGCAATCTCTGGCAGCAACTCCTGCCCCTTCTCCCCCTCTCAGCAGGGCAGCAGGAGTGGTGTCACCACCACACATCCACGGAAAGAGCCAAGGGAAGGAGTGGAGCTTGATGGTGTGACCGAAGCCTCCTGCAGCAATCCCAGGGATGGGATGAGGCTGGGAGCAGGGGAATGTGCCCCCAGCCTCTCCTTGTCTTGGACTTTCTCTCCATGGACAACACAGTGAAGCTTTTTTCTTTTCCTTTTCCCCTCTGGCACCTTTTATTTCTCCTTGGGGAAGGCAGCTTGGTGCTGCTGCAGCATCAGGAGGTGACCAACACCAGGGCTCTGCTCCTGGAATTGGGGCTGGGAGAAACCACCTGGGGGAAACCAAGGACCAAATGGGATTTACACGTCCTCGAGGTGGACTTTAGAGAACCTTCCTGTGCCTGAAGGGGCTCCAAGAAAACTGGGGACGGAGTTTGGACAAAGGTATGGAGTGATGGGAAGAGGGGGAGTGGCTTTAAACTGAAAGAGGGGAGATGGAGATGAGATTTTAGGAAGAAATTGGGAGTGTTCAGCCTGGAAAAAAGAAAGTTCTAGTGAGACCTTAGAGAATCTTCCAGTGCCTGAAGGGGCTGCAGGAAAGCTGGGGAGGGACTTGGGATAAAGGTATGGAGTGATGGGATGAGATGGAATGATTTTAAGCTGAAAGAGGGGAGATTTAGGTTAGATTTTAGGAAGAAATTTTTTTGGGTGAGGGTGCTGAGCCCCAGGGTGCCCCCAGAAGCTGTGGCTGCCCCATCCCTGGCAGTGTTGAAGGTTGGATGGGGCATGGAGCACCCTGGGCTGGTTGGAAGTGTCCATGGCAGTGGGGTTGGCATCTTGAAGGTCCCTTCCAACCCAAACCATTCCGGGATGATCCAGAAGGAACCTCTGGAGCCCCTTGCTGAGAAACCCCATGGGTTAACCCTGATGTCCCTTGTCCCCGAGCCCTAAGGGGGAAGGCTGTGGGGCTGTGAGGCTGATCCAGGCAGCATCCTCAGGCCCTCCAGCAGAGCCCCGTCCTGGGGCCGGGATGGAGAGGGAAGAGTTAAAGGGAAAGGCGAGCAGATCCTCCCCTCCATCCTCCCCTTCCCCGCCGTTGGGCTGCAGCTCTGACAGGGGGTGGGGTCGGGGCTGGCCGCCGTTTGCCGCAAGAAGGGGGGGGAAACGTGGCCGCGAGTGGGGTGTGTGTGGCGTGTTATGTGTGTGCGTGGGGTGTGTGTGGTGTGGGGGGTGCGTGCGTGTCGGTGACAGATGACAAAATGAGATGAGACCCTTCGGACGGGAGCGGCCGCCCGGCTGCGCAGCCACCGCCGCTTGATTTGCGCTGCCCCACAGCCCCGGGGAGACCGAACCCACCCCCCACTCCCCCCCCACAGCATCCCCGCCAAGAGTAAGGCTTGGGGTGGGGGGAGAGACTGGGAGGAACTGGGAAATGCTACCGGGAGGGTGGTGGGGGGGGTGTCTGGGGGGGTATGGGGTGCACAGGACCTGATGCTCCTGAACCACCCACCCAGATGTAATTTGGGGAGGGGGGTGGAGGGGAGAGATTTTGGGGACGGGGGGGGGGGTGGTGGAGGATGGGCTGGGAGCGCCGAGCTCTGGTGTGATGGAAGGAGATGGGGGAGGTGGGGGGGTTTGTTTGTGCCTAAAAGTCGCAGCTGCCTGGGTTTGGCCCCGCGGGGCTGTTTGGAGATGACAGCACCCAAAAATAGAGTGCAAAGCAGGGAGGGGCGAGGGGGAAGGGTTTTTTTGGGGGGGTGGGAGACACAGACCTGTTTGCCAGTGCCCAGCAGGATCAGGTTGGTGTGTGTCTGTGTGTCCCCTTCCTCTCCCCGTCCTTTTCCTCGTAGCTTCTTGCCTTTATTTCTTTATTTCTTTTGCAGTGATGTCAGGGAAGGGGAGCGGTGGCTGGTTGGGGAGGGTTGGGGGGGGGGGTTGGATTCCAGCAAAGGAGGTTGCTGGCGGTGATTAACGTGCAGTTTTCCTGGGAATTATGTCATCTGCTTCGGGGCTGGGTGGCCCTCGCCCAGCAGCGACAGGGAGGGAGGATGAGGAGGGTTTGGGGGGTCGGGAAGGGGTCCCCGCTTGGGACCTCACCCACCGATGCCTCCCGAGCTTTGCGAGGACCCAGGTGATGGATGGGTGCACGTTGGGTGCAAACCCACCCCCCGCTGCTCCCCCGAGGTGCCCAGACATCCATCCTCTGCCTGCTGCCGCTTCTCCCCCGGGGTTTATCCTGCTCGGTGCCCCGGCAGCTGGGGGAGGCATCGGGATTTAGGCAGGATGAAGGCAGGAATCCCCCTCCTGCCAACTCCCCTGGAGGGAGCGGGGCTGGAGCTGCTGCACTGCAGCAGAGAGCCCCATCCGGGATCACGGGGAGGGCAGGGACCCCTCTGCCACCCCCCCCCCAACTCCTCAGAGCCAAAGCAGGAGCTCGGGGACCTGTGGCTGCCAGCAGCCCCCCCCCCCATCCTCAAGCCACCCGGTCCCTCCGCTCCGGAGGGAGAGCATCGGGGCTGCTGGATGCTCCACGGAGCGTTCCCGGAGCATTCACCTCCCTGAACATCCAGCCCCCCCTTTCCCGAGCATCCCTCCCCCTGAGCACCTCCTGCCTCTTCCCATCGCAGCCTGTGGGGATCCGGGAAGGAGGGCAGGGCCCTGCCTGCTGAGCCGGGCCTGGGGCCCTGCTGCACCTCGACACCCTCTTCCCTCTGCTCTGCACTCCATGCACCCCCCTGCAGCCCCCTGCAGCCCCGTGCAGCCCCCCACACACGCCCATGCACCCCTAATGCATCCCTGTGTCCCCCTTGAAATCCCCTGCACCCCCATGCAGCCTCTTGCACCCCAATGCAACCCCATGCAGCCCCCTGCACCCCTGTGCACCCCTATTCAATCCCATGCCCCACAGTGCACCCCAATGCACCCCCTTGCAGCCCTGTGCACCCTCCCTGCACCCCTCTACGGCCCCCTGCACCCCTCTGCTGCCCTGTGCACCCCTATTCAGTCCCATGCAGCCCCATACAACCCCGTGCAGCCCCTTGCACCCCAATACAGCTCCTTGCACCCCCATGCACCTCTTTGCACCCTCCCTGCAGCCCCCTGCACCCCTGTGCACCCCTATTCAGTCCCATGCAGCCCCATACAACCCTGTGCAGCCTCTTGCACCCCAATGCACCCCCTTGCAGCCCTGTGCACCCTCCCTGCACCCCTCTGCAGCCCCCTGCACCCCTGTGCAGCCCTATTCAGTCCCATGCACCCCATACAACCCCGTGCAACCCCTCGCACCCCAGTGCACCCTCCTGCACCCTCTCTGCAGCCCTGTGCACCCTCCCTGCATCCCTCTACAGCCCCCTGCACCCCTCTGCTGCCCTGTGCACTCCTATTCAGTCCCATGCACCCCATACAACCCCGTGCAACCCCTCGCACCCCAGTGCACCCTCCTGCACCCTCTCTGCAGCCCTGTGCACCCCTTTGCACCCCCTCGCACAGCGTCCCGTGGGTGGGGAGAGAGAGGAGGAGGCAGGAGGTGTGGGGCAGGAGGTGTGGTGGGGCCGGGATGGGATTTTTCTGCCTCCACTGGTTGGGGGGTGAGGGGCAACAGCTCCTTAACCCCGAGCTGGGTGCGATTCAAGGCACGGAGGGTGCCACCTGCCCCGTTTCCCTTCCATCTCCCCCTGCTCTGCTTCCGACACCCTCCAGGAGCATCCTTCATCCTCCATCCTTCATCCTCCATCCTTCATCCTTCCCGGCCCTCCGGGGAGCTGGGTGAGGATCTCCAAGCGCCCCTCGGTCCCGCGTAGCCGGGGGTGTGTTGGAGGCTTCTCCATCACGTGTGGGGGTGGGCGGGGGGGTGCAGGGGGGGGTTCAGCCGTCCCCTGGCCCGGCAGAGGACCGGGAGCCGTCTGGTTTGTTTGTGCCTGGCCCTGGGTGAGGGGTGGATCTGCCGGGGTGGCTAAATATAGCCTGGGATGCTGTCATCCGAGTTCAGCCTGGCTGCTGGCTGGGGGGATTTGTCTTCTGCAAAGGCTGGGAGGGAGAAAGGGCTGGGGAAAAAAAAAAAGGAAAAAATTAAAAAGGAAAAAAGAAAAAAGAAGGGAAAAGGAAAAAAAGGGGAAAAAGGGGGGAAAAGGGAAAAGAAAAAGAGAAAAAGGGGAAAAGAAAAGGAGAAAAAAGGGAAATAAGAAAAAGAGAAAGGAAAAAAGGAAAAAGAGAATAAAAGGAAAGAAGGGAAAAAAAGAAAAAAGAGGGAAAGAAAGAGAGAAAAAAGGAAAAAAGGAAAAAGAAAAAGGGAAATAAGAAAAAGAGGAAAAAAGGAAAAAAAACAGGAAAAAAAGAAAAAAGGGAAAAGGAAAGAGAAAAGAGGAAAAAAGAAAAAGGAAAATAAGAAAAAGAGGAAAGAGGAAAGAAAGGAAAAAAGGAAAAAAAGAAAAAAGGGAAAAAGAAAAAGAGAAAAAAGGGGAAAAGGAAAAAAAGGAAAATAAGAAAAAGAGGAAAAAGGAAAATAAGAAAAAGAGGAAAGAGGAAATAAAGGAAAAAAGGGAAAAAGAAAAAGAGAAAAAGAGGAAAAAGGAAAAAAAGAAAAAAGGAAAATAAGAAAAAAAGGAAAAAAAACCCCAAAACAGGCACAGGGAGCGAAAAATGCCAGAGCTGTGGGATGCCCCCAGGTTCTTGCAGGGCACCTTGTCACCTTTCTGGTGACAAGAGGGCAGAGGAGGGCTGTGAGGAAAGGCTGAAATTTTCCACCTTCCCCCCCCACACACTTTGGTTTCTTGCATTTCCAAAGTAGAGATGAGGTCCAGGCAAGGGTGAGGGGAACCCCCCCCCCCAAGCTCTTCTTTGCTGGGTCACTGGGCTTGATGGCCTAAGGGACAAAGCCTTCCCCTTCAGCCCCCAGATTCTAAAGGAGGAGGTAGAAAAGCATCTGAAAATCCAATATCTGGTTGCAGGAGCCTGGATTTTGGGAGAAATTCCTCCTGGAGATGGGAGTGGGAGAGGAGCCCCGACCCCTGTGGGGGCTGCAGCATCAGCACCCAGTGTAGCACCCATCACAGGGTGTCGTGGTGTGAGAAAAGGGCATCTCTCACTTCCCCATCCTTCCCTGGGGGAGGAAAGAGTGTCTCCTGCCTTGCAAAATTAAAAAAAAAAAAAGAAAAAAGAAAAAAAAAAAAAAGGCAGATGGGGTTTCCAAGGGGATCCAAGTGCCCCATGAAAATCCCCTTGCATCAGGGGCCACGGGAGAACTGAGTGTGGAACAGGGAGAAACCAGGCTGCCAAAAGGTTCTGAAAGGAGTCGTGGCCCAAAGGGGAAGGTTTCAGAGTTCAGAAGGTGCTGCTGGACCTGTCCCAGGGGCTGAATGAAAATCCCTCCCTCAGCAGGGCAAGGAAAGCCCCCAGGTCAGGGTTGGGGCTGTCAGAGAAATCCAGCAGCCAAAGGGTGAACCAAGGAGATTTCTTCTTTCCCTTCAGTGAGGAGCTTTCCCCATTAGTCATTCCTGTCACAGGGCTGGCAAACATGGTTATTATTTGAGGGATCTGAAAGTGAAATGGAGGATCCAGACATCCCTGCCCTGGGGGGCTGGGGGGGAAGCAGGCAGGGACCCCTCCAACCACCCACCCACCCACCTTTCTCCCTTCCATGGGTAAAACCTTCATAGCCCAAGCTAAGAGACTGCATTTTTCCTTTGGTTGGGCTTTTCCTGGCCTGGGAATAATTTCCTTAAAGGTCCTGGTGGCACCAGGAGCCATGGTTAGGCTGTGATGCTCCATCCAAGGCCAAGTGCTGGGTCCTTGTGGCACTTTGGCTCCATGGGGAGCTCCAGGCTGGGCACAGAGTGGCAGAAAGGGAGCTGGGAGTCTGGATTGCCAGGAAGCTGAAGAGGAGGCAGCAGTGTGCCCAGGTGGCCAAGAAGGCCAATGGCATCCTGGGCTGGCTCAGGACCAGCGTGGCCAGCAGGTCCAGGGAAGGGATTCTGCCCCTGTGCTCAGCCCTGGGGAGGCCACAGCTTGAGTCCTGTGTCCAGTTCTGGGCCCCTCAGCTCAGGAAGGAGATTGAGGTGCTGGAGCAGGTCCAGAGAAGAGCAAGGAGGCTGGGAAGGGATCCAGCACAAGTCCTGTGAGGAAGGGCTGAGGGAGCTGGGGGTGTTGAGGCTGGAGAAGAGGAGGCTCAGGGGAGACCTCATCACTCTCTCCAACTCCCTGAAAGGAGGTTGGAGCCAGGGGGGGGTTGGGCTCTTTTCCCAGGCAACTCTCAGCAAGACAAGAGGGCACAAGAGGTCTCAAGTTGTGCCAGGGGAGGTTTAGGTTGGCCATGAGAAAGAATTTCTTTCTGGAGAGGGTGATCAGACATTGGAATGGGCTGCCCAGGGAAGGGGTGGATTCTCCATCCCTGGAGATATTTCAAAAGAGCCTGGATGTGGCACTCAGTGCCATGGGCTGGGAACTGCAGTGGGAGTGGAGCAAGGGTTGGACTTGATGAGCTCTGAGGTCCCTTCCAACCCAGCCCATTCTAGGATTCTAGGATTCTATGATCCTGGAGGTGCAAGAAGGTCCAGGAGCCTCCTTAACCAGCCAGGAAAGCAACCAGAAGCATTCAAGCAGCCATCAGGAAAGCTGGAGATGGTTTTTTCCTTCTGATCCTTACAATCATTTGGTCTGGAGCTCAGAGCTCTCCTGGCAGAGGGAGCTGAAAGTCCCCTTGACCCAGGGAAGGAGCTGCAGGAGCTCCAGCTTCATCCCTGGGGAGCTGCTGCAAGGCTTGGAATCAGGCTCCTCGTGATCTTGGCTGAGTTTTCCCCTTGCAAAACTGTTTGGTTTTTTTGTCTTGCTTTGTTTTTGCAATGAATAAGTTGGTTTTGTTTGGCTCCTGGGCCAGCAGAACAGGTTTGGATTGAGCCTCACTGGAGTTTGACCCAAGATGTGACCCAGTGGCAGAGTCCCTTCCCCCCCCTCCCCAGTGGTCACCTTCTTTTTTACATCAAATTTTGGGGTGGAAAAGTGGGTTTTCTTGGTTTTTCTTTGGGTGAAAGGACTGGGAGGGCTGGGATAAGGGGATAAGCCTCACTGGGACATGAAGACCATGGGCAGCTCTTGTGTTCAGAAGGATCCAGGGTGGTGAGGATGGGCCAGATGAGACAGCAGAGAAACATTGCTGGTCTCCAGCAGCAGGGATTTATTCAGGGACCTGAGCTTTCCCTTTTTGCTCCATGCTTTTTTTTTTTTTTTTTTTTTTTTTTTTTTTTTTTTTTCTGGTTGTTTTCTGAGCCCTTTAGATTCAAAGAATCAAATTCTTAAGGCCAAAAAAGTCCTCTTCAGATCATCAGTCCAACCATCAGCCCAACACCACCCAACCAATCCATGTCCTGCAGGGCAGTGTCCACACATTTTTTTTTTAACATCCCCAGGGATGGTTCCTCCACCACCTCCTTTTAGCATCCTCTGATATCCCCACCACTCCCAGCACCCACCCAACAGCTTCTTGTTCCTCAGCTGGTCCCAGGGGGTGCTGCTGAAGCCTGAGCATCACTGGGTACAAAATGAACTCATCCCCCTCATCCTCACTGCAGGATGGAGACAAAAATTCCTCTCCTTTGGGTCTGGATCCTTAGGGAGGGCCAGAGAGATGCTCCAGGTTTGGGAAGCCCTAACAGAGCCCCTGCTTTTTGTAGGCAGCTCAGGAGAGAGCAGATCCTGTAATTAACACACACCACCCTTCAGACAAACAACCTCCCAAATATTTATCAGCTGGAGAAAGAAATACCCAGGGCTTGGAAGTTGCCAAGTAACATAACAAGAAGAGCTTTGAAATAAATATCTGTGTGGCTGCGGGTGAGGAATTAACCAAATCCTTTGGTATGTGGGCCAAAGAGATGTTTTTTTTCCTCTGGAAGCCCAGCACCAGGGATGATAATAATGATCCAAGCCAGGAAAAAAAAAAAAAAACCAAAACCAAAAAACCTGTTATGAGCAACTTCTGACCATGTGTCCATGGAGTGAATCCTGGGGGAAACTCCTCTCTGCTCAGGTGCTCAAGAAAACTTACAGCCCCTCTTTTGCTCAGTGGTTCTTCAAATTTCCTTCTTTTATGCCCATCCTATGGAATAAATCAGCCCGTGGCTTCCCTCCAGCCTTGAGGCTCTTTTCTTCTCCAAGCCAGGTAGCTCTGTTCCCCCAATCCAGCAGGAATATTGCTTGCTCCAGGCTGCACCCTCCAGATGCCCAAGGTTTTCCTGCTTCCCTGGCTCTCAGTCCTGCTAAATCCTTGCTGTCAGGCCAGTCTGGACATTTAGGGGGGGTATTATTAGGGGATTAAGTGCTGCTAGAGGAGAAGAAGTGGTTGGCAGAAGTTGGGGAAGTCCTGGCACATGGGGGGGGTGATTTGTTGGAGATGTTCCCATCAAATCCCAGAATCCCAGCATCTCCTTCTTGCACCTCCAGGATGGAGCATCACAGCCCAGCATCTCCTCCCCCCACATCCCTGGGGAGTGTGGCTTTGTCAGAGGGCTGTGATTTGGGGTCCACTTTGGGGTTTTTGCCTGTTCTGAACCTGGGCATGGAGCTGGTAAGAGGGGCAGCCCCCCAGCTGCAAGGTTTTGGGGTGTTGCCCAGCACTGGGGTGTCCAAAGAGAGCAAGAGGAGAGAAAAAGAGGCTGAGTGGCTGGGGGTGGATGTTGGAGGGGTTGTAGATGCCCCATCTCTGGATAAATTCCAGGTTGGGAGCTCCTCCCTGAGCTCCTGGCCGTGCCAGCATCCTGCAGAGCTGCTGGGCAAGGGGAGGGCAGGGATTTTATTATCCCAGCTGCTGGAGCTGGGAAAACCAGAGCAGCTCTCAGGCAGAGGAGCTCATCTCTTTGTCCCTGCTTTCTAATTATATCACTTGTTCTAGTACGAGCTCATTCCATTCCCCATGGACTCTTCCTTCATCCCATCCCCAGCTCTGCCCTTCACCAGAACTTGGAAGAAAAGCCAAGCTATCCCACCTGAGATGTTGGGGGTGAAATTTCCTTTTCAGTGGAGTTTTCTGCCTCCAGGGAGGTGAGGAATGATGAGGAGAGGGGACAGGGAGATGCTGTGGTGGGCAGACCCTGCTGTTGTCCACCCAAGGTGATTGCTCCAAGCTGTGGGAGAAAAACCAGGGATGTGGGAGAAAAGCTGTGGGAGAAAAACCAGGGATGTGGGAGAAAAGCTGTGGGGGAAAAACCATCCCATAGAAAACCAGGGATGTCCTGTAATGACTCCTCAGGGTGGCTCAGAGAGGTCAGGACAGAAAGGAGAGGGTGAAAACATCCCCAAACCCATCAGGAATGATGAGCTGAGATGGGTCCCCAGGGCATCCCTGCATCCCAAAGAGCAGCTCCATGGCTCTCCTCCCCCCAGGCACTGTGGTCCCTCTCTCCCTTTTCCAAATTTCTCCCTCCTCAAATGAAGAAATTGCCCAAAAAGCCCCTGGAAGAAGCCACAGCTCCTCCCAGGTTCAGCTCAGCAAGGGCACAAACTCCCATTTCCAGGATGAAGCTGAATCCAGCCCCATAAAACTCAGCTCTTGTGCCAGGTTCAGGGAGATCCTGATGTTCTCCAGGGCTTCCAGCTCCTCCTGGAATGCCAGCAATAAATCCAGATGCTCAGCTGGTCCCTGGCCAACCATTGCACTGCAAGATTTTGCTCTCCTCCTCCCTCCAGCCTTCAGCCATCCTCCTCTTCCTCCCTCCCCCTGTTTTTCCAAGCTGGGATCCAGGTGCCATTGCATGTACAGACCCCAGGGCTTGATCCTTTGGGGGATCAGGATGTCCCCAGCAGGCAGGAGTGGGTTGAGAGGGATGTTGAACCCTAAAGAGAAAGTTTGTTCTCTGGTTTGTCCTCTGCTCCTGACATTTTGGGTGGCCCCTGGCATGTTCCTTAACCTTCCAGACCCCAATTTCTCCCCACTGGGTTGGTCTGCAGCCCAGGGCAGCTTGGGTGAGGGGTTAAGCTGAAATATTAAAATTTTCAGCTTAGAATCACAGAATTGTGGCATGGTTTGGGTGGGAAGGGACATTTAAGGCTCATTTACAGCTGTGAGCAGGGATCTTCTATGATCTTCCCCTAGATCAGGCTGCTCAGAGCCCCATCCAACCTCACCTGGAATATTTCCAGGGATGGGGGGACATCTCCCACCTCTCTGGGCACCCTGGGCCAGGGTTTCACCACTCTCAGTGTAAAAAATTCCATCCTTCTATCCAGTTTTATTCTCCCCTCCTTCAGTTTCAACCCCTCACCCCTTGTCCCATTGCTCCCCCCCAGCCCAGGGCAGCATTGGTGAGGGATTGAACTGGGCAGGAATTATCCTCAGATATTAAAATTCTCATTTTAGAATCAAACTGTGGCATGGTTTGGGTGGGAAGGGACATTTAAGGCTCATTTAGTGCTGTGAGCAGGGACTATAATTCTATAATTCTCTAATTCTATGATCTTCCCCTAGATCAGGTTGCTCAGAGCCCCATCCAACCTCACCTGGGATGTTTCCAGGGATGGGGGGGGGCATCTCCCACCTTTCTGGTCAACCTGGGCCAGGGTTTCACCTCTCTCAGTGTAAAAAAATTCATCCTTCTATCCAGTCTGGTTCTTCCTTCCTTCAGTTTAAACCCCTCACCCCTTGTCCCATTGCTCCTCCCCAGCCCAGAGCAGCATTGGTGAGGGATTGAACTGGGCAGGAATTATCCTGAAATATTAAAATTCTCATTTTAGAATCAAACTGTGGCATGGTTTGGGTGGGAAGGGACATTTAAGGCTCATTTACTGCTGTGAGCAGGGACTATAATTCTATAATTCTATGATTTTCCCCTAGATGAGGCTGCTCAGAGCCCCATCCAACCTCACCTGGAATATTTCCAGGGATGGGGGGACATCTCCCACCTCTCTGGTCAACCTGGGCCAGGGTTTCACCACTCTCAGTGTAAAAAAATTCCATCCTTCTATCCAGTTTTATTCTCCCCTCCTTCAGTTTCAACCCCTCACCCCTTGTCCCATTGCTGAGGGACATTGGTGAGGGATTGAACTGGGCAGGAATTATCCTGAAATATTAAAATTCTCATTTTAGAATCAAACTGTGGCATGGTTTGGGTGAGAAGGGACATTTAAGGCTCATTTAGTGCTGTGAGCAGGGACTATAATTCTATAATTCTCTAATTCTATGATCTTCCCCTAGATGAGGCTGCTCAGAGCCCCATCCAACCTCACCTGGAATATTTCCAGGGATGGGGGGGGGCATCTCCCACCTCTCTGGGCACCCTGGGCCAGGGTTTCACCTCTCTCAGTGTAAAAAAATTCCTCCTTCTATCCAGTTTTATTCTCCCCTCCTTCAGTTTCAACCCCTCACCCCTTGTCCCCTTGCTCTGGGTCCTGCTGACAAGTTTTTCCCCAAACTTCTTGTGGCTAAAGCAGTGGGGGGGTGGGTTTGGGGTGGGCAATCCCCTTGCTGGCAACAACCAATCTGTCTCCCAGCAGAGCCCAAACGAACTCATCTCACTTGGGAGCATCCCTGGGACCAGCCAAACAACCCCAACTCCTGTTGCCTTTCCTTCCAGCCAGCCCAGGGCTTTGTTTCCCCCTCTTTGTGTTCTCAGGAGCTTAAATTAACTTTTAATAATAATAATAATACACGTAGAAGAATGGGAAAAAAAAAAAAAAAAGACCAAAAAAAAAAACCCTCCCTGAGCAAACAATCCAACCCAGGGCTGCAAACATTCCCCATGGAGCACCAGGTGAGGTGAATTCCTGAGAGCTGGAAAAGCTGGAGGGATACTGGAAAAGAAAGGAGGGATTTGGGGATTATTTCCCCCTGGCTGGGTGAGCAGCCTGATCCAGCCCAGAGAGCAGAAAGAGCTCCAGCTCTTCTCCAAGCAGGTGATTCCTGGGCATCCTTGGAAGTGGGTTCCTGGCTTTGGGAAGAGGTCCCTTAAACCTCAATCTCCAGAGGTGGTTGTTGGGTGGTGTTTCTTGGTTAAATATTTCTTCTCCTGTTAGGTGGAGGGGTTTAGGCAACAAAAAGGCTCTGTTTAATTTTAAAACAAGCCCTACAGGTCACCTGAGCTCCCCCTGAGTGCTGGGGGTGCCCCCAGAGCTCTCTCAGCACCGGGTTGGGGGGTGCAGCCAACACCCTGAGGTTATTCCTTGAAGCTGGAAAAAAATTGGAGGAAATTCTTTGGTGTGAGGGTGCTGAGCCCCTGATTGCTCCCAGAAGCTGTGGCTGCCCCATCCCTGGAATTTTGAAGCCCAGGTTGGATGGGGCTTGGAGCAACCTGGGCTGGTGGGAGGTGTGGGAATGGCAGGGGGTTGGGAATGAGATGACCTTTAAAATCCTTTCCCTCCCAAACCATTCCATATTTCTGTGATTTCCTCCCCTCATGCTCCCTTTTTTGGGGGGGACATCCAGAAGCTGTTGCTGGAGTGGTCATTACTGGTTGTTGGAGGCAACCAACCTGAACCTGCTGGGAGGTGTCCCAGCCCATGGCAGAGGGGTTGAAATGAGATGACCTTTAAGGTCTCTTCCATCCCAAACCATTCCATGTTTCTGTGATTTCCTCCTCTCATGTTCCCTTTCTTTGGGGCCATCCAGAAGTGGTCATTATTGATTGTTGGAAGCAACCAACCTCCTGAACCTGCTGGGAGGTGTCCCAGCCCGTGGCAGCAGGGTGGGAACAAGATGATCTTTAAGGTCTCTTCCATCCCAAACCTTTCCATATTTCTGGGATTTCAGTGTTTCTTCTCCCCATGGTCATTACTGATTGTTGGAAGCAACCAACCTCCTGAAGCTGCTGGGAGGTGTCCCAGCCCAGGGGTTGGGTCTAGATGACCTTTAGGGTCTCTTCCATCCCAAACCATTCCATGTTTCTGGGATTTCAGTGTTTCTTCCCCCCATGGTCATTACTGGTTGTTAGAGGCAACCAACCTGAACCTGCTGGGAGGTGTCCCAGCCCATGGCAGGGGGGTTGGAACTGGATGAGCTTTCAGGTCCTTTCCAACCCAAACCAGTCTGGGATTCTTTAATGAACTTTCCCATCCCTCTGTTGTTGTCTTTTCCTTTCCTCCTTAGCAGAGAACTCGAGGACAGTGATGCCAAAGATGCTTTTAGCCCCAGCCCTGGCTTGGAGCAGGACAGAAACCAGCAAAAACCCCTTTTTGCCTCAGTCCTCCACCCTTGGCACGGGGATAAAAACCAATTTTGCACCCCTCCAGGGTTTTAGAGCTAAAATTGGGGCTGCCAGCTGACGTTTCCCTGGGCCAGCTGCTGGGATCAAACCAGGGCATCTGCCAGCTCCCCGAGCAAAACTCCCCACCCCAAAGTCCAGCAGAAGATTACAGCTTGCTATCCCTTCCCTTTCAGGGAGAGAGCAGGCAGGAGATAAAACCAGCCCCCCCCCTGGCACATCCCAGAGGGGGCCATGTCTCTGTTTCATGCCCCAAAACAACGTGGGAAGGAGAATCCCTTAATTTCCTTTGGACATTTATCCTCTAAGGATCTTGATCCCGGGGGCGAGTGACACAAACATCCTTTAAATCCATCCCAGGAGGCTTAGGGGAGGATTAGCTGGTGCTTCCCCAGGCTTTCCTCTGCTTGGAGCTGCTCCTGGAGCCCCATATCCCACCCTGGAAGCCTCCTCCAGCTCCAGGCTTGTGTTTCCCAAGGGATGTGGAGGCAGGAAGGGAGCAATCCGGGCTCTGAGCTCTGGATCTTGGCAGCCTAAAAAAAAAAAAAAAAATCCCAAGCTGGTAATTCCCTTCCCAAAGGGGTGATTGGGTTTCATTCCAGCCCCTCTTTTGGGGGGGATTTCCCTGACTTCTCCCTGCTCCTCCCAAGCTGATGGGCATCATCCCTCCTGTCATCCCCTTCCCATTTGGGAAGAATTCATTGGATCCCTTTAGTTTTCAGCACTCTCCTTCTTGACTTTCAGTGAAGATGTTTGATTTTTTTCACCTTTCTCTTCACTCCTACCCACCACAGCCCCTCTTCCTCATCCCATCCCCATCTCAGAAGGCTTTTTGGCTCCAAAACCTCTCAGAGATCCTCCTGGCATGGCTTTCCTCCAGCACAGGCAAGCTTGGATAATAGGTGTTGACACCAGGAACTTCATTTGAATCGATCTTATTTGCTAATTAGCTGATTGCAGTAATTGCCATGAAATACCTCGGGGGATTCTGCCTCCTCAGAGGTTGGCAGGGGCTGGAATGTCCCATGGAGGAGGTGGGAATGGCAGCAGAGGGGTGGTTTCTGTTCCAGGGTCACCTCTTATCAGTTATCCCTGTGATTTGTAGAGATGGAATGAGGTAGGAGAGGGGCACCATAGCCTGGGAAAGTTGGGATTGGAGATTGGGAACAATTTCTTCCCCAAAAGGACAGGCTGCCCAGGGAGTCCCCAGCATCCCTGGAGGGATTCCCAAGCCCTGGAGATGTGGTGCTGAGGGCCATGGGGCAGTGCTGGGTTCATGGTTGGACTTGGTGATCTGAAAGGGTTTTTCCAAGCCAAACACTTCCATGTTTCGATGATTTTCCACCTATTTACAGCTTCCCACCCTCCAGCCCTGCACTTGTCCTCCTCTGAAGTCACCCAGTTTGCTGCTGGGTGTCATGCTTGCAGGTTTAGAAAACCCCACAGGTAAGGATGAACCCCAAAAGGGATCCCAACAAATCCCTGGAGAAGGAGAAGAGAGCAAGGGTGCTCAGCCCACCCTCCTTCTACAGCCACCTCTGCTGGGATGCTGAAACATCTCCCTTGGTCCTTCTGCCACCCCCCAGCCCCTGAGTGCTTGGATGGGACTGGGGGACAAGCCAGGGGTCACCCTGGGGACAAACTGGGTCATCTCTTTGGAGCAAGGGAAGGAGATTTCCCCACAGCCCCTGATGTGGCTCAGGAATTTGTGGTCAGGGCTGGGTGAGTCAATGTGTGAGCAGGAAGGAGCTGGATGCTTTGGAGACCACTGCCAGCTGAGGGATGCTTAACCCCTTCCTCTCCTCCCACGAGCAGCATCTCCTCCTCTGGGCACCCACCTGGGGCAGGGAGTGAAGTCAAAGGCACCCCAGGTAGCCAAGAAGGCCAATGGCATCCTGGGCTGGCTCAGGAACAGCGTGGCCAGCAGGTCCAGGGAAGGGATTCTGCCCCTGTGCTCAGCCCTGGGGAGGCCACAGCTTGAGTCCTGTGTCCAGTTCTGGGCCCCTCAGCTCAGGAAGGAGATTGAGGTGCTGGAGCAGGTCCAGAGAAGAGCAAGGAGGCTGGGAAGGGATCCAGCACAAGTGCTGTGAGGAAGGGCTGAGGGAGCTGGGGGTGTTGAGGCTGGAGAAGAGGAGGCTCAGGGGAGACCTCATCACTCTCTCCAACTCCCTGAAAGGAGGTTGGAGCCAGGGGGGGGTTGGGCTCTTTTCCCAGGCAACTCTCAGCAAGACAAGAGGGCACAAGAGGTCTCAAGTTGTGCCAGGGGAGGTTTAGGTTGGACATGAGAAAGAATTTCTTTCTGGAGAGGGTGATCAGACACTGGAATGGGCTGCCCAGGGAAGGGGTGGATTCTCCATCCCTGGAGATATTTCCAAAGAGCCTGGATGTGGCACTCAGTGCCATGGGCTGGGAACTGCAGTGGGAGTGGAGCAAGGGTTGGACTTGATGAGCTCTGAGGTCCCTTCCAACCCAGCCCATTCTAGGATTCTAGGATTCAAAGGGACCTGTGCCAGCCACGTGAAGCTCCACAAGGCCCAGGGAAAGGTTCTGCACCTGGGTGATGCCAAGCAGGGTGGAGAATGGCTGGAGAGCAGCCCTGAGGAGAAAGCCTTGGAGGTGTTGGGTGATGAACCAGGCACTGCCAGCCCAGAAACCACCCCTGTTCTGGCTGCATCCCCAGCAGGGCCAAGGGGGGGATTGTCCCTCTCTGTCCCACACTGCTGAGACCCCTCTGGGGTGCTGGGCCCAGTTCTGGAGCCCCCAGCACAAGGAGGGTGTGGAGCAAATCCACAGAGCCCAGAGAGCAGGTGGCTCCCAGCCCCATCCAACCTGGTGTTCTTCTTCCTTGGCCTCATCCTTTCTCTCTTTTCTTCCTTTACCTGCTTCCTGAGACTTTGGGGCTAAGTGTTCCTCCTCTCCATGCTGACAAGGAGACAGAGATGGTCACCTGGGTGTCACCTGGGTGTCACCTGGCCATGGTTCTGCTCCTCCTCCCAACCAAACCTGGCAGAAACACTGCCCCAAAGCCACCCCTGCTCCTACAAAGCTTCCTGGGCATCACCTGAGCAATTTGTCAGCACGGATCCATTGACAAACCTGCAGAGGAGAAGAGCTGAAAATCCTGGTGGTGTTTGTCCAGGCAGATCCCATGGCAACCCCTGTCAGCAGCTCAGGTGAGGCAAACAGCCTGGGACTGCTCACAGCCAAGACAAATGAATCCAGATGCTGTGCCAGGATGGATCCTGCCCCAAAGAGATGAAGTGGAAGCTCCTAACCCATTGCCAAGCTCCTCTGGAGCATTTTTCACAAGTGCTTCCCCATGTTACACCTGCACCCGAGGTGTTGTGATGCCCTGAGCTCCTGGAAGGGCTGGGAAATTAATGGAGGAGTGGTGAGACCAGGTCTTGCTTCACCCTTCACCCTTGGGATGTCCTTGCCCAGTCCCAGCACAAAACCCCAGGAGGTTTTTTCTGCCTTCAGATAAAAGGTGGATGGAGCACAAGAAAGGAGATGGGAGCTGGGGTGGAGATGTGAGGCTTGGTCAACAAGATTTGCTCCTCATATCATGAGGGCTTGGATGGGTTCTGGATGGATCCTTGGCCTGATCCTGCATTTATTGGATATTTGTCCCTGCAAGGAGGCCGTGGCAAGCTGAGGAATGTGTGGAAACCTTCTGGAGCTAAGGAAAAATCATGATCTGGAGGGTTGGAGTATGGCCCATGCTCAGCAAGGGGAGGGAAGGAGAAAACCTTCACCTGGCATCTACCAAACCCAACATCTGGGAGCCTCTCCCTGGCCTGGTTTTATTCTTTCAAGATAAATGAAAATGAAATGGTCAAAATGTCCCATGAAAGATAAAATAAGACTGGAAAGGATACAGAGAAAAGTGGGTGGGTAAGGTTGGGGGTTTTTAGAGAACAGCTCTCCAGGCTAGAAATGTGCAGCCTGGGAATGAGATGAGTGGAGAGGAGGAGGTCTAGAGATAAAAGTCTGTGAAATAATCACTATCAGGGGGAATCATTCCCCCAGTGAAAGAAGAAGGGGTCTCAGGTCATCACATAGAGGGAATTTGCTCTCTGCTTTCACCTGCAGGGAGCTTTGTTCTTGGTGTCACCAAGGGCAGCTCGTGGGGTTTCAGTAGATCTGGTGAGCTCTGTAATTCCCCCCCATCCTCTCTCTGTCTTCTAGAAAAAACCCACAAAACAGAGAAGCAGGGAGGATTTGTCACCCCTCTGCCCAAGGCCAGGGTAGAGAGGACATTTGGCCACCTGTGGGCAGTTAAAGCCTCTCACTAAAATTCCTCCACCAAACCCCCTTGTCTGCACCCTCTGATCCATTATCCTTTGGCAGAGGTTCTGGAGGGATGGGAGAAGCATTCCAAGCCCAAAGCTGGTTCTGAAGCCCCAAGCTGGGCGAGCAAAAGGATTGGTTTAATCCAATGGAGCAAGAAACCCAGGAGAGCAACACCCCCCTGCAACTCAAGTTGTTTTATTTGGCAGGTGAGAAATGGCTTCCTGAGGCTGGGAGCACAAGGGCAGGAATCAAAGAGCATCAGAAGGATGGATCCTCCCCCAGCCTGGCAGGAACAGGAGAAAGTGCAAATATTTCCCACTCCAGAGCCACCCTTTCCAAGGGTGGGGTTGGGTCAGCTGCCACACTTCACATATTTTTCAAGCTGGCAAATCAGAAAAGTCCTTTTCTGTGTGTCTAGCTCTACAGCCAATGTACAGATGATAAAGCCCCTGGCACAGAGCTCTGGTGAGAGCTAATTATAGCATTTGGAAGCTAACAGGGTGATATTTCCTTTAGATGTGTGGTGCAGATGTAATTTCTTCTCGGGAGATGCCAGCAGCAGATGGCTCAAGGTGGCCCCTATGTAATGGGCTTTTGTTCTGCCCTGAGGGAACTTTTCCCTCTCTGATCCATCTCCTACTTTCCCCCTTGGTCCTTCTTTTTATTTTTCACCCGTGGCTCACTCAGAAGGGGATGGGCAGAGCAACTGGGCTGGAAGCAGAAGGAGACTTTGGTAGTAAAGCTGTTCCTGGGTTTCCCCATCCACCTGCTCAGAAGGAGGAGCAAAAGGAGTTCCTGGCTCTGTATCTGCTGCTTTGGCTTCAGCAGGCTTGGGAAAAGGCCCCTTCCCACCTTTCCAACCTGATGGACCTGAAAGGGGTCCTGTTGGAGCCAGGTATCCTCCCAACCCTGGCATCTGCTCCGGCTTGGACGTCAGCGGATTCCCGGGAGCCATCTGCTCCATCCCCCTGGAAAGCAGAACCTGCCTGGAGAACCTGCTGCCCCCTTTCCCAGAAAAGGGGCTGGGGGATGCCAAGGCTGCCAGCAAACCCCAGGAGAAAGCCAGGTTCCTCTTCCAAGGATAAAAACTTGGTGGGACACCAGGACCTGGAGTTGCTGCAGGGTGCGCCAGGAGCTGCCAAGGTGGCTCAGAGTCACCTCTGCCTGGCTGGAACCACAGAATGACCACAGATCCCCAAAAAAGGCTTCCAAACCAGAGTGATTTTTGCCTGTGGGTCAATTCTGAGGTTGATAGCTTCCAACTCTCACAATCCCATTGCCTTCCTCCTGTGGCTGGGTGGGCAGCAGAACTCAGAGGAGTAGGTCCCTCCAGGGTGCAGCTTTATTCCACCACCAGTGCTGGTCCAAGGGGACTCAGTCTGCTGGCAGGACCAGTAAACCTTGTCTTGGCTGCAAATATTCAGGAGAAAAGGTTGATAAACATCCTGGAGGCATCACCCCATCCCTGCAGCCCACGTTATGGCTGTGCACCCTTTACCTCCTTCCCTCTGTATCTGTATCTGTCCCCAAAAGCCCCCAAAAAGGGTTCCAAACCAGAGTGATTTTTGCCTGTGGGTCTTTTCTGGGGTTGATAGCTTCAAATTCTGAGGTTGATAGCTTCAAATTCTCACAATCCCATTGCCTTCCTCCTGTGGCTGGGTGGGCAGCAGAACTCAGAGGTCCCTCCAGGGTGCAGCTTTATTCCCAGCCAGGGTGCAGCTTTATTCCCAATCAGGGTGCAGCTTTATTCCCAGTCAGGGTACAGCTTTATTCCACCACCAGTGCTGGTCCAAGGGGACTCAGTCTGCTGGCAGGACCAATAAACCTTGCCTTGGCTGCAAATATTCAGCAGAAAAGGTTGATAAACATCCTGGAGGCATCACCCCATCCCTGCAGCCCACGTTATGGCCGTGCACCCTTTACCTCCTTCCCTCTTCCATCCCCCTCCAACCTGGGCCCTTTCTTGCTAATTTTTAGGACTCACACATGATAAGGAGAGGTGACTTCTCACCCTGTAGCTTTGTCACCTCTCCTTCTGGCTTGTCCCAGCATGGAACAGCTCAACAGGGACCAAGCTGAGGCTGGGAGCAGCTTTAGATCCATCTCAGGAGGTCCAGGCAGGGCTGAGGGTTCCTCTGAAAAGGCCTCTGAGGAGCTGGGGTCAGAGATGCTCTGCTGGGCACCTGCTCCCCATCTGCTCCCCAGGCAGGGAAATCCATGCAGCTGATCATGGATTGGAAAGGAAATCTCTTGGAAGTTGCAGCACTCCTTAAACAAGACTTGAAGAAGCCATCGTCAGCCATGGGGTTCTCCAGCCATGGTGGGGAATGGGGAGAACCCCCTGGAAGCACCAAACCCATCAAACCAAACAAAAAAACCAAACAGACAGACCTCAAATCCTTATTTGATCAAAATCCAGCTCTTGGACCCCCCCAAAATCCTCATTTTAGCAAAACCAATCCATCAGACCCCTAAATCCCTATTTGAGCAAAACCAAGTCACTGGAGCCCAAATTATCCCTTTGAGCAAAGGCAACTTTCTGACTCCTAAATCCCAAACTGGGAAAAAAGGGAAAGGGAAGGGGAAGGGAAAAAAGGAAAAGAAAAAAGGAAAGGAAAGGAAAGAGGAAAGGAAAGGAAAGGAAAGGAAAGGAAAGGAAAGGAAAGGAAAGGAAAGGAAAGGAAAGGAAAGGAAAGGAAAGGAAAGGAAAGGAAAGGAAAGGAAAGGAAAAAGGAAAGGAAGAAAAGAAAGGGAAAGGAAAAAGGAAAGGAAAGGAAAGGAAAGGAAAGGAAAGGAAAGGAAAGGAAAGGAAAGGAAAGGAAAGGAAAGGAAAGGAAAGGAAAGGAAAGGAAAGGAAAGGAAAGGAAAGGAAAGGAAAGGAAAAGGAAAGGAAAGGAAAGGAAAGGAAAGGGAGAGGGAAAAGGGAGAGGGAAAGGGAGAGGGAAAGGGAGAGGGAGAGGGAGAGGGAGAGGGAAAAGGGGAAAGGGAAGGGAAAAGGGAAAAGGGGAAAGGGAAAAGGAAAAGGGATAAGGAAAAGGGGAAAGGAAAGGGAAAGGGGGAAAGGGAAAAGGAAAAGGGAAAAGGGAAAGGGAAAAGGAAAAGGGAAAAGGGAAAGGGAAAAGGAAATGGAAAAGAAAAGGAGAAAGGAAAAAGGAAAAAAGAAAAAGGAAAAAGGAAAAGAAAAAATAAACCCAGCAGCCCACCAAAAAAAAAAAAAAAAAAAAAAAAAAAAAAAAAAAAAAAAAATCCCCATTTGTGCAAAACCTTTTTGTGGGTCCCCAAAATCTCCAAAATCTCCCTCTGAGCACCCAGAGCTGTTGCCCTCCCTCCCCAGCGCTCTGTTTGAGGCGATGGGACTCACCTGCAGCTCGGTGGGAAGAAAGAGTTAAGAAGGGGCGGGCCTGGGTGAGCAATCGGCAGGGCAGGAGCAGCCCTTGGCTCCGGCCCAGCCGAGGTTCCTCTCCCCAGGGATTATTTTGCTTTTTTTCCTGGAGTTCCGAGCAGGGAGAGGATGAAGGTGGAAACCCAGAGGAGATGGGGAGCTGGAGGATGCACCCCTGGGCTGCCCAGGTAAAAAAAACCTGGGGGGCTCTGAAGTTTTGGGGTTGTTTTTTTTTGGTGGGGGGGAAGGTTGTTGTTTTTTTTCTTTCTTTCTTTCTTCTCCTTCCTCCTCTCCCTCTCTTTGTTTGAGCTCAGCATGGGGCCAGCAAAGGGTTCCCTGTGGGTCAGCTCGGTGCTGAGCTGGTGGGACCCATGAGGGGTTTTTTTTTAGGGTGGGATCCCCCTGGGGTCAGAGGGATGGGTGCAGGGAGGAGGAGGGGGGGAGCTGCTATTTCCCCCCCTCTCTTTCCCCCCATTAAATCCCCCTGGACCCAGCGGGCACCCCCCGGGACCTGGAACCCCAGGGGGGTTTGGGGTTAACATGGGGGGACAGGTCACTGGGGGGACAAGTTACTGGGGACCTGTGTGGGGACAAATCACCGTGGGGAAAAGCCACTGTGGGGACAAAGCCACTATGGGGACAAGTTACTGTGGGGACAAATCACTTGGGGACAAGTCACCATGGGGACAAAGCCACCGTACATGGGGACAATTTACTGTGGGGAAAAGCCACTGGGGGGACAAGTGACTGGGGGACAAGTCACTTGGGGAGAAGCCACTATGGGGACAAAACCACTATGGGGACAAATCAGTGTGGGGAAAAGCCACCGGGGGGACAAAGCCACCCTGGAGAAAAGTCACCATGGGGACAAGTCACTGTGGGGACAATTTACCATGGGGACAAATCACCATGGGGGACAAAGCCACTGTGGGGACAAAGCCACTGTGGGGACAAATCACTGTGGGGAAAAGTCACTGTAGGGAAAAGCCACCATGGGGACAAAGCCACTGTGGGGACAATTTACTGTGGGGACAAAGCCACTATGAGGACAAAGTTACTGTGGGGACCAAGCCACTATGGGACAAAGTCACTGTGGGGAAAAGCCACCATGGGGACAAAGCCACTGTGGGGAAAAGTCACTGTAGGGAAAAGCCACCATGGGGACAAAGCCACTATAGGGACAAGTCACTGTGGGGAAAAGTCACTGTGGGGACAAAGCCACCATGGAGAAAAGTCACCACGGGGACAAATCACTGTGGGGACAAAGTCACTGTGAGAAAAAGCCACTGTGGGGACAATTTAGCGTGGGGAAAAGCCACCGTGGGGACAAGGCACCATGGGGCTGGCAGGGAGCAGTGAGCATGCTCCCAGGGCTGGCTCCATGCCCTTGAAATTCCTCAGGGTGAGTTAATGATAAATCCTGGCCAGGGGGCAGGTGGGGGGGGGAGGTCCCCTCCTTGTCCTCCCTGCTGAGCTGGAGGTTTGGGCAAGGGGCCAGGGATCAGGATCAGCCCTCCCCGTGGTGTCAGGGTCTCAGTTGTGTGGGGAGGGGGTTTGTAGGGAGGGGGGGGTCCTCCCGTGCCCACCAGGAGCATCTGAGGTGCAGCTCCAGGGGGTGTTGGGGGTTGTGGTGCAAGGGGCCAGGTTGGGATCCCCCCAATATTTGGGATGTGGGGCCAGATGAGGATGCTCGGGCAGGGGATGTGGTGGGGGACACTTGCAGGGGACAAGAGCACCAGCCATGGGTCAGGAGCTGCCTGCATCCTCCACTGCAATGATCCTCAAATTAAGACCCTTTCCCTCCTTCAAAAGGGGAAACTGAGGCACGGAGGGCTGAGATGAAGTCCAGGGGTTCATCCTGTGGCTCCAACCATCCCAGCAGCACTGAGGTTGCTCCATCAAACCTTCCCTGCCCTGTGTCAAGTGAATTTAGGGAGATTTTTCTCCTGCCACCAAGGCTGGAGCTGTGGGGACAGCAGTTGTCCCCAGGACATGTCACAGGGGGAAGGGGCTGGAGGACAAGGAGCAGCTGAGGGGCCTGGGGGGTTGATCCTGGAGGAAAGGAGACCAAGGGGAGAGCTTCTGGCTCTCTGCAACCCCCTGAGAGGAGGTTGGAGCCAGGGGGTCAGGCTCTGCTCCCAAGGAACAAGGGATGGGACAAGAGGAAATGTCCTCAAGTTGTGCCAGGGGAGGTTTAGGTTGGATTTTAGGAGTGATTTTTTCCCCAAAAGTGTTGTCAGGGGCCTGGCCCAGGCTGCCCAGGGAGTCCCCAACATCCCAGGGGGGATTTCCAAGCCCTGGAGATGTGGTGCTGAGGGCCATGGGGCAGTGCTGGGGGAAGGGTTGGACCTTAAGGGTGATGGTGCAGTCGACCTTTGCTTTGCTGGGATTCCCCCTCCTGCCAGGGAGGGGCACAGGGACAGTGGAACATGTCCCCAAAACACAGGGACCAAGAGGACAAACCCCAGAGGGCTGGCTGGGGAAGGAAGGGGGAGCAGCAGCACTGTGGAGGCTTTGTTGGAGGAGAACAATGGGGCCTTTATGGAGGAAGGGAAGTGCAGGGCTGGCAGGGACAGTTTGGTACCCAGAGTGTCCCTTGGCCAGCTGGAGGGACAGGGCACAGGGAGGTGGGATGGGACAGCTTGGTACCTGCTGTCCCCTGACCAGCCCTGGGGACAGGGGATGGGGACATGGGATGGGAGACTCTGGTACCTAAAGTGTCCCTTGGACAGCTGTGGGGACAGGGAATTGGGATTTGGGGCATTGGATGGGACAGTCTGGTACCTAAAGTGTCCTTTGGTCAGCTGTAGGGACAGGGAATTGGGATTTGGGGCATGAAATGGGAGAGGTTGGTAGCAAATGTGTCCCTTGGTCAGCTGTGGGGAAAGGGGACTGGGATTTGGGGCATGGGATGGGACAGTCTGGTACCTAAAGTGTCCCCTTGGACAACTATGGGGACAGGGAACTGAGATTTGGGATGGGACAGTCTGGTACCTAAAGTGTCCTTTGGACAGTTGTGGGGGACAGGGAAATGGAATTTGGGGCATGGAATGGGACAGACTGGTACCTAAAGTGTTCCTTGGACAACTGTGGGGACAGGGAACTGGGGCATGGGATGGGACAGGTTGGTACCCAGCAAGTGTCCTTTGGGCAGTTGTGGGGACAGGGAAATGGAATTTGGGGCATGGGATGGGACAGTCTGGTACCTAAAGTGTCCCTTGGACGATTATGGGGGCAGGGAATTGGGATTTGGGGGCATGGGATGGGACAGTCTGGTACCTAAAGTGTCCTTTGGACAGTTGTGGGGACAGGGAACTGGGGCATGGGATGGGACAGTCTGGTACCTAAAGTGTCCCTTGGACGATTATGGGGGCAGGGAATTGGGATTTGGGGCATGGGATGGGACAGTCTGGTACCTAAAGTGTCCCTTGGACAACTGTGGGGACAGGGAACTGGGGCATGGGATGGGACAGTCTGGTACCTAAAGTGTCCTTTGGACAGTTGTGGGGACAGGGAACTGGGATTTGGGGCATGGAATGGGACAGTCTGGTACCTAAAGTGTCCCTTGGCCAGCTGTGGGGACAGGGAATGGGACAGAGAAGGTTGGATGGGACAGGTTGGGGACCAGCATCTCCCTTGTCCTTCTGAAGGGACAGGGAACTGGGATGTGGGACATGGGACAGGTTGGTACCCAGCATGTTCCTTGACCTAGTGAGGGGACAGGGAAACTGGGACGTGGGAGGCAGGACAGGAGATGGGACAGCAGAGTGTCCTCAGGTGGTGGCACTCATCCCAAGGTGTCACCCCACAGGCAGGTGACATCAGGACAGAGATGTCACAGCTCTCCTCACCACCTATGTGAGGGGCTCCTGACCCACATCCACCCATCCCAAAGCCTGGAGATCCCACTGGGGGGCACAGGAGAGCAGGGGGCAGTGGTTTTGGGGAGCCCAGGGAGCCACAGCCCAGACCCCACTCCAGATTTTGGGAAGGGGACCTCAAAGCTGGGGAGAGCCAGAATCCCATGGGCTGTCAGGAGGAGCCCCTGGGCCCTTTCATCTCCTCTCTTTTGTTTCAGGCTGATTATGCAAATGACTGAGGAGTAATGAGAAAGTCATTTCCCAGCACCCAAAAGGCTGTAATTAGCTCATTAGCGGGCAGAAAGGGAAAGGAAATAGTTCTAAGCCACTTGGCTTTTATTTCACCCCAGAAATCTCAGCCCCCCCCCCTCCCCCCCCAACAACAAGATGGGGACCCCCCCACCCTGTGCTGCCAAACTTGGGGGAGAGCAAAGCCAAATGTGGTCCTGACATCCAAAAAAACCCAACCAGCAACTGGGGGGGCTTTAAACTGGCCCAGTTAGCCTGAGGGTGCTGCATCCAGGGATCCCGGGATGGATCCCACCCCAGTGGGCTCAGGGACTGGGACAGGAGGTGATGCTGGGAGGTGTGGGGGGGGGGATTATTGAGGGATGGGGTGGTCCCCATCTTCCCAAATTGGATCACACCACAAATTGGGGTGTTCCTCAGCAGGAATCCTAAGATGGGGTCATAGCAGGAAGCTCCAGGATGGATTTCCATGAACCAGCCCTGGGACACAGAGAAGTTGCTCCCAGGAGAAGGCATCTAGGATGGATTTGGTGTTTTTTTTTCTGAATTAATGCCTTGCTTGCTTCTGGCTAAATATTTGGGGGGGGGATAAAGAGCTACAGAGGTCTCTGGAAAGCACCCCAGGTCCTTGCTGAGCTCTCCCAAACCTTTTGCTGGTGGGGTTGGATCCTCCCAACACCCTCTGGTCTCTGTTGTCCACAGAAATTGTGGCTGCCCAATCCCTGGAAGTGCTGAAGGTTGGATGGGGCTTGGGGCAACCTGGGCTGGGGGAGGTGTGGGGTTGGGATCATCCTGAAGGTCCCATCACCAAATTTTCTCTGGTTCTATAATTCCCCCCCCTTATTTTTTTCCCCCCCTTATTTATTTTTTCCCCCCCTTATTTACTTTTTCCCCCCCTTATTTATTTTTTTTCTCCCCCTTATTTATTTTTTTCCCCCCCTTATTTATTTTTTCCCCCCCTTATTTATTTTTTCCCCCCCTTATTTACTTTTTCCCCCCCTTATTTATTTTTTTCTCCCCCTTATTTATTTTTTTCCCCCCCCTTATTTATTTTTTCCCCCCCCTTATTTATTTTTTCCCCCCCTTATTTACTTTTTCCCCCCCCTTATTTATTTTTTTCTCCCCCTTATTTATTTTTTTCCCCCCCTTATTTATTTTTTCCCCCCCTTATTTATTTTTTCCCCCCCCTTATTTACTTTTTCCCA